>NW_026529625.1:0-81272 GCF_028500815.1 Rissa tridactyla
GAGGGAAAGCCGTGCCTCGTTGGAAAGCTCTTTGGCAGCCACTCGCGTGGCCCCACAGCCCGTGGGGCTGCGGGCTTTCCAGCGGCTATCAACCTCGGCGACACCGGCGCCCACGTGGCGCCGCCGCGCCAGCCTGCAAAGCATTTTCCGGTAGGGCCACGGCTCTGGCGACAGCTCCCACGCCCGAAGAGCCAGGAGGGAAAGCCGTGCCTCGTTGGAAAGCTCTTTGGCAGCCGCTCGCGTGGCCCCACAGCCCGTGGGGCTGCGGGCTTTCCGGCTGCTGTCAGCCTCGGCGACACCGGCGCCCACGTGGCGCCGCCGCGCCAGACTGCGAAGCATTTTCCGGTAGGGCCGCGGCTCTGGCGACAGCTCCCACGCCCGAAGAGCCAGGAGGGAAAGCCGTGCCTCATTGGAAAGCTCTTTGGCAGCCGCTCGCGTGGCCCCACAGCCCGTGGGGCTGCGGGCATTCCGGCGGCCGTCAGCCTCGGCGACACCGGCGCCCACGTGGCGCCGCCGCGCCAGCCTGCGAAGCATTTTCCGGTAGGGCCACGGCTCTGGCGACAGCTCCCACGCCCGAAGAGCCAGGAGGGAAAGCCGTGCCTCGTTGGAAAGCTCTTTGGCAGCCGCTCGCGTGGCCCCACAGCCCGTGGGGCTGCGGGCTTTCCGGCGGCCGTACAGATTCGGCGACACCGGCGCCCACGTGGCGCCGCCGCGCCAGACTGCGAAGCATTTTCCAGTAGGGCCGCGGCTCTGGCGACAGCTCCCACGCCCGAAGAGCCAGGAGGGAAAGCCGTGTCTCCTTGGAAAGCTCTTTGGCAGCCGCTCGCGTGGCCCCACAGCCCGTGGGGCTGCGGGCTTTCTGGCGGCCGTCCACCCTTGGCGACACCGGCGCCCCACGTGGCGCCGCCGCGCCAGCCTGCGAAGCATTTTCCGGTAGGGCCGTGGCTCTGGCGATAGCTCCCATGCCCGAAGAGCCAGGAGGGAAAGCCGTGCCTCATTGGAAACCTCTTTGGCAGCCGCTCGCATGGCCCCACAGCCCGTGGGGCTGCGGGCTTTCCGGCGGCCGTACAGATTCGGCGACACCGGCGACCACGTGGCGCCGCCGCGCCAGACTGCGAAGCATTTTCCAGTAGGGCCGCGGCTCTGGCGACAGCTCCCACGCCCGAAGAGCCAGGAGGGGAAAGCTGTGTGTCCTTGGAAAGCTCTTTGGCAGTCGCTCGCATGGCCCCACAGCCCATGGGGCTGCGGGCTTTCCGGCGGCCGTCAGCCTCGGCGACACCGGCGCCCACGTGGTGCCGCCACACCAGCCTGCGAAGCATTTTCCAGTAGGGCCGCGGCTCGGGCGACAGCTCCCACGCCCGAAAAGCTAGGAGGAAAAGCCGTGCCTCGTTGGAAAGCTCTTTGGCAGTCGCTCGCATGGCCCCACAGCCCATGGGGCTGCGGGCTTTCCGGCGGCCGTCAGCCTCGGCGACACCAGCGCCCACGTGTCGCCGCCGCGCCAGCCTGCGAAGCAGTTTCTGGTAGGGCCGCGGCTCTGGCGACAGCTCCCACGCCCGAAGAGCCAGGAGGGAAAGCCGTGCCTCGTTGGAAAGCTCTTTGGCAGCCACTCGCGTGGCCCCACAGCCCGTGGGGCTGCAGGCTTTCCGGCGGCCGTACAGATTCGGCGACACCGGCGCCCACGTGGCGCCGCCGCGCCAGCCTGCAAAGCATTTTCCGGTAGGGCCGCGGCTCTGGCGACAGCTCCCCACGGCCCGAAGAGCCAGGAGGGAAAGCCGTGCCTCGTTGGAAACCTCTTTGGCAGCCGCTCGCGTGGCCCCACAGCCCGTGGGGCTGCGGGCTTTCCGGCGGGCCGTACAGATTCGGCGACACAGGCGCCCACGTGGCGCCGCCGCGCCAGCCTGCGAAGCATTTTCCGGTAGGGCCGCGGCTCTGGCGACAGCTCCCACGCCCAAAGAGCCAGGAGGGAAAGCCGTGCCTCGTTGGAAACCTCTTTGGCAGCCGCTCGCGTGGCCCCACAGCCCGTGGGGCTGCGGGCTTTCCGGCGGCCGTCAGCCTCGGCGACACCTGCAACCACGTGGCGCCGCCACGCCAGCCTGCGAAGCATTTTCCGGTAGGGCCGCGGCTCTGGCGACAGCTCCCACGCCCGAAGAGCCAGGAGGGAAAGCCGTGCCTCGTTGGAAAGCTCTTTGGCAGCCGCTCGCGTGGCCCCCACAGCCCGTGGGGCTGCGGGCTTTCCGGCGCCCGTCAGCCTCGGCGACACCGTCGCCCACGTGGCGCCGCCGCGCCAGACTGCGAAGCATTTTCCGGTAGGGCCGCGGCTCTGGCGACAGCTCCCACGCCCGAAGAGCCAGGAGGGAAAGCCGTGCCTCATTGGAAAGCTCTTTGGCAGCCGCTCGCGTGGCCCCACAGCCCGTGGGGCTGCGGGCTTTCCAGCGGCCGTCAGCCTCGGCGACACCGGCGCCCACGTGGCGCCGCCGCGCCAGCCTGCAAAGCATTTTCCGGTAGCGCCGTGGCTCTGGCGACAGCTCCCACGCCCGAAGAGCCAGGAGGGAAAGCCGTGCCTCCTTGGAAAGCTCTTTGGCAGCCGCTCGCGTGGCCCCACAGCCCGTGGGGCTGCGGGCTTTCCGGCGCCCGTCAGCCTCGGCGACACCGGCGCCCACGTGGCGCCGCCGCGCCAGCCTGCGAAGCATTTTCCGGTAGGGCCGCGGCTCTGGCGACAGCTCCCACGCCCGAAGAGCCAGGAGGGAAAGCCTGTGCCTCCTTGGAAAGCCCTTTGGCAGCCGCTCGCGTGGCCCCACAGCCCGTGGGGCTGCGGGCTTTTGGCGGCCGTCACCCTTGGCGACACCGGCGCCCACGTGGCGCCGCCGCGCCAGCCTGCGAAGCATTTTCCGTAGGGCCGTGGCTCTGGTGACAGCTCCCATGCCCGAAGAGCCAGGAGGGAAAGCCGTGCCTCATTGGAAACCTCTTTGGCAGCCGCTCGCGTGGCCCCACAGCCCGTGGGGCTGCGGGCTTTCCGGCGGCCGTCAGCCTCGGCGATACCGGCGCCCACGTGTCGCCGCCGCGCCAGCCTGCGAAGCAGTTTCCGGTAGGGCCGTGGCTCTGGCGACAGCTCCCACGCCCGAAGAGCCAGGAGGGAAAGCCGTGCCTCGTTGGAAAGCTCTTTGGCAGCCGCTTGCGTGGCCCCACAGCCCGTGGGGCTGCGGGCTTTCCGGCGGCCGTCAGATTCGGCGACACCGGCGCCCATGTGGCGCCGCCGCGCCAGACTGCGAAGCATTTTCCGGTAGGGCCGCGGCTCTGGCGACAGCTCCCACGCCCGAAGAGCCAGGAGGGAAAGCCGTGCCTCGTTGGAAAGCTCTTTGGCAGCCGCTCGCGTGGCCCCACAGCCCGTGGGGCTGCGGGCTTTCCGGCGGCCATCAGCCTCGGCGACACCAGCGCCCACGTGGCGCCGCCGCGCCAGCCTGCGAAGCATTTTCCGGTAGGGCCGCGGCTCTGGCGACAGCTCCCACGCCCGAAGAGCCAGGAGGGAAAGCCGTGCCTCATTGGAAAGCTCTTTGGCAGCCGCTCGCGTGGCCCCACAGCCCGTGGGGCTGCGGGCTTTCCGGCGGCCGTACAGATTCGGCGACACCGGCGCCCACGTGGCGCCGCCGCGCCAGCCTGCAAAGCATTTTCCGGTAGCGCCGTGGCTCTGGCGACAGCTCCCACGCCCGAAGAGCCAGGAGGGAAAGCTGTGCCTCGTTGGAAAGCTCTTTGGCAGCCGCTCGCGTGGCCCCACAGCCCGTGGGGCTGCGGGCTTTCCGGTGGCCGTCAGCCTCGGCGACAACGGCGCCCACGTGGCGCCGCCGCGCCAGCCTGCGAAGCATTTTCCGGTAGGGCCGCGCCTCTGGCGACAGCTCCCACGCCCGAAGAGCCAGGAGGGAAAGCCGTGCCTCGTTGGAAAGCTCTTTGGCAGCCGCTCGCGTGGCCCCACAGCCCGTGGGGCTGCGGGCTTTCCAGCGGCTATCAACCTCGGCGACACCGGCGCCCACGTGGCGCTGCCGCGCCAGCCTGCAAAGCATTTTCCGGTAGGGCCACAGCTCTGGCGACAGCTCCCACGCCCGAAGAGCCAGGAGGGAAAGCCGTGCCTCGTTGGAAAGCTCTTTGGCAGCCGCTCGCGTGGCCCCACAGCCCGTGGGGCTGCGGGCTTTCCGGCAGCCGTCAGCCTCGGCGACACCGGCGCCCACGTGGCGCCGCCGCGCCAGACTGCGAAGCATTTTCCGGTAGGGCCGCGCCTCTGGCGACAGCTCCCACGCCCGAAGAGCCAGGAGGGAAAGCCGTGCCTCCTTGGAAAGCTCTTTGGCAGCCGCTCACGTGGCCCCACAGCCCGTGGGGCCGCGGGCTTTCCTGCGGCCGTCAGCCTCGGCGACACCGGCGCCCACGTGGCCCCGCCACGCCAGACTGCGAAGCATTTTCCGGTAGGGCCGCGGCTCTGGCGACAGCTCCCACGCCCGAAGAGCCAGGAGGGAAAGCCGTGCCTCATTGGAAAGCTCTTTGGCAGCCGCTCGCGTGGCCCCACAGCCCGTGGGGCTGCGGGCTTTCCGGCGGCCGTCAGCCTCGGCGACACCGGCGCCCACGTGGCGCCGCCGTGCCAGCCTGCGAAGCATTTTCCGGTAGGGCCGCGGCTCTGGCGACAGCTCCCACGCCCGAAGAGCCAGGAGGGAAAGCCGTGCCTCCTTAGAAAGCTCTTTGGCAGCCGCTCGCGTGGCCCCACAGCCCGTGGGGCTGCGGGCTTTCCGGCGGCTGTCAGCCTCGGCGACACCGTCGCCCACGTGGCGCCGCCGCGCCAGACTGCGAAGCATTTTCCGGTAGGGCCGCGGCTCTGGCGACAGCTCCCACGCCCGAAGAGCCAGGAGGGAAAGCCGTGCCTCATTGGAAAGCTCTTTGGCAGCCGCTCGCGTGGCCCCACAGCCCGTGGGGCTGCGGGCTTTCCAGCGGCCGTCAGCCTCGGCGACACCGGCGCCCACGTGGCGCCGCCGCGCCAGCCTGCAAAGCATTTTCCGGTAGCGCCGTGGCTCTGGCGACAGCTCCCACGCCCGAAGAGCCAGGAGGGAAAGCTGTGCCTCGTTGGAAAGCTCTTTGGCAGCCGCTCGCGTGGCCCACAGCCCGTGGGGCTGCGGGCTTTCCGGTGGCCGTCAGCCTCGGCGACAACGGCGCCCACGTGGCGCCGCCGCGCCAGCCTGCGAAGCATTTTCCGGTAGGGCCGCGGCTCTGGCGACAGCTCCCACGCCCGAAGAGCCAGGAGGGAAAGCCGTGCCTCGTTGGAAAGCTCTTTGGCAGCCACTCGCGTGGCCCCACAGCCCGTGGGGCTGCGGGCTTTCCAGCGGCTATCAACCTCGGCGACACCGGCGCCCACGTGGCGCCGCCGCGCCAGCCTGCAAAGCATTTTCCGGTAGGGCCACGGCTCTGGCGACAGCTCCCACGCCCGAAGAGCCAGGAGGGAAAGACGTGCCTACTTGGAAAGCTCTTTGGCAGCCGCTCGCGTGGCCCCACAGCCCGTGGGGCTGCGGGCTTTCCGGCTGCTGTCAGCCTCGGCGACACCGGCGCCCACGTGGCGCCGCCGCGCCAGACTGCGAAGCATTTTCCGGTAGGGCCGCGGCTCTGGCGACAGCTCCCACGCCCGAAGAGCCAGGAGGGAAAGCCGTGCCTCATTGGAAAGCTCTTTGGCAGCCGCTCGCGTGGCCCCACAGCCCGTGGGGCTGCGGGCATTCCGGCGGCCGTCAGCCTCGGCGACACCGGCGCCCACGTGGCGCCGCCGCGCCAGCCTGCGAAGCATTTTCCGGTAGGGCCACGGCTCTGGCGACAGCTCCCACGCCCGAAGAGCCAGGAGGGAAAGCCGTGCCTCCTTAGAAAGCTCTTTGGCAGCCGCTCGCGTGGCCCCACAGCCCGTGGGGCTGCGGGCTTTCCGGCGGCCGTACAGATTCGGCGACACCGGCGCCCACGTGGCGCCGCCGCGCCAGACTGCGAAGCATTTTCCAGTAGGGCCGCGGCTCTGGCGACAGCTCCCACGCCCGAAGAGCCAGGAGGGAAAGCCGTGTCTCCTTGGAAAGCTCTTTGGCAGCCGCTCGCGTGGCCCCACAGCCCGTGGGGCTGCGGGCTTTCTGGCGGCCGTCACCCTTGGCGACACCGGCGCCCACGTGGCGCCGCCGCGCCAGCCTGCGAAGCATTTTCCGGTAGGGCCGTGGCTCTGGCGATAGCTCCCATGCCCGAAGAGCCAGGAGGGAAAGCCGTGCCTCATTGGAAACCTCTTTGGCAGCCGCTCGCATGGCCCCACAGCCCGTGGGGCTGCGGGCTTTCCGGCGGCCGTACAGATTCGGCGACACCGGCGACCACGTGGCGCCGCCGCGCCAGACTGCGAAGCATTTTCCAGTAGGGCCGCGGCTCTGGCGACAGCTCCCACGCCCGAAGAGCCAGGAGGGAAAGCTGTGTGTCCTTGGAAAGCTCTTTGGCAGTCGCTCGCATGGCCCCACAGCCCATGGGGCTGCGGGCTTTCCGGCGGCCGTCAGCCTCGGCGACACCGGCGCCCACGTGGTGCCGCCACACCAGCCTGCGAAGCATTTTCCAGTAGGGCCGCGGCTCGGGCGACAGCTCCCACGCCCGAAAAGCTAGGAGGAAAAGCCGTGCCTCGTTGGAAAGCTCTTTGGCAGTCGCTCGCATGGCCCCACAGCCCATGGGGCTGCGGGCTTTCCGGCGGCCGTCAGCCTCGGCGACACCAGCGCCCACGTGTCGCCGCCGCGCCAGCCTGCGAAGCAGTTTCTGGTAGGGCCGCGGCTCTGGCGACAGCTCCCACGCCCGAAGAGCCAGGAGGGAAAGCCGTGCCTCGTTGGAAAGCTCTTTGGCAGCCACTCGCGTGGCCCCACAGCCCGTGGGGCTGCAGGCTTTCCGGCGGCCGTACAGATTCGGCGACACCGGCGCCCACGTGGCGCCGCCGCGCCAGCCTGCAAAGCATTTTCCGGTAGGGCCGCGGCTCTGGCGACAGCTCCCACGCCCGAAGAGCCAGGAGGGAAAGCCGTGCCTCGTTGGAAACCTCTTTGGCAGCCGCTCGCGTGGCCCCACAGCCCGTGGGGCTGCGGGCTTTCCGGCGGCCGTACAGATTCGGCGACACAGGCGCCCACGTGGCGCCGCCGCGCCAGCCTGCGAAGCATTTTCCGGTAGGGCCGCGGCTCTGGCGACAGCTCCCACGGCCGAAGAGCCAGGAGGGAAAGCCGTGCCTCGTTGGAAACCTCTTTGGCAGCCGCTCGCGTGGCCCCACAGCCCGTGGGGCTGCGGGCTTTCCGGCGGCCGTCAGCCTCGGCGACACCTGCAACCACGTGGCGCCGCCACGCCAGCCTGCGAAGCATTTTCCGGTAGGGCCGCGGCTCTGGCGACAGCTCCCACGCCCGAAGAGCCAGGAGGGAAAGCCGTGCCTCGTTGGAAAGCTCTTTGGCAGCCGCTCGCGTGGCCCCACAGCCCGTGGGGCTGCGGGCTTTCCGGCGCCCGTCAGCCTCGGCGACACCGTCGCCCACGTGGCGCCGCCGCGCCAGACTGCGAAGCATTTTCCGGTAGGGCCGCGGCTCTGGCGACAGCTCCCACGCCCGAAGAGCCAGGAGGGAAAGCCGTCCCTCATTGGAAAGCTCTTTGGCAGCCGCTCGCGTGGCCCCACAGCCCGTGGGGCTGCGGGCTTTCCAGCGGCCGTCAGCCTCGGCGACACCGGCGCCCACGTGGCGCCGCCGCGCCAGCCTGCAAAGCATTTTCCGGTAGCGCCGTGGCTCTGGCGACAGCTCCCACGCCCGAAGAGCCAGGAGGGAAAGCTGTGCCTCGTTGGAAAGCTCTTTGGCAGCCGCTCGCGTGGCCCCACAGCCCGTGGGGCTGCGGGCTTTCCGGTGGCCGTCAGCCTCGGCGACAACGGCGCCCACGTGGCGCCGCCGCGCCAGCCTGCGAAGCATTTTCCGGTAGGGCCGCGGCTCTGGCGACAGCTCCCACGCCCGAAGAGCCAGGAGGGAAAGCCGTGCCTCGTTGGAAAGCTCTTTGGCAGCCACTCGCGTGGCCCCACAGCCCGTGGGGCTGCGGGCTTTCCAGCGGCTATCAACCTCGGCGACACCGGCGCCCACGTGGCGCCGCCGCGCCAGCCTGCAAAGCATTTTCCGGTAGGGCCGTGGCTCTGGCGACAGCTCCCACGCCCGAAGAGCCAGGAGGGAAAGACGTGCCTACTTGGAAAGCTCTTTGGCAGCCGCTCGCGTGGCCCCACAGCCCGTGGGGCTGCGGGCTTTCCGGCTGCTGTCAGCCTCGGCGACACCGGCGCCCACGTGGCGCCGCCGCGCCAGACTGCGAAGCATTTTCCGGTAGGGCCGCGGCTCTGGCGACAGCTCCCACGCCCGAAGAGCCAGGAGGGAAAGCCGTGCCTCATTGGAAAGCTCTTTGGCAGCCGCTCGCGTGGCCCCACAGCCCGTGGGGCTGCGGGCTTTCCGGCGGCCGTCAGCCTCGGCGACACCGGCGCCCACGTGGCGCCGCCGCGCCAGCCTGCGAAGCATTTTCCGGTAGGGCCACGGCTCTGGCGACAGCTCCCACACCCGAAGAGCCAGGAGGGAAAGCCGTGCCTCCTTAGAAAGCTCTTTGGCAGCCGCTCGCGTGGCCCCACAGCCCGTGGGGCTGCGGGCTTTCCGGCGGCCGTACAGATTCGGAGACACCGGCGCCCACGTGGCGCCGCCGCGCCAGACTGCGAAGCATTTTCCAGTAGGGCCGTGGCTCTGGCGACAGCTCCCACGCCCGAAGAGCCAGGAGGGAAAGCCGTGTCTCCTTGGAAAGCTCTTTGGCAGCCGCTCGCGTGGCCCCACAGCCCGTGGGGCTGCGGGCTTTCCGGCGGCCGTCAGCCTCGGCGACACCGGCGCCCACGTGGCGCCGCCGCGCCAGCCTGCGAAGTATTTTCCGGTAGGGCCGCGGCTCTGGCGACAGCTCCCACGCCCGAAGAGCCAGGAGGGAAAGCCGTGCCTCCTTGGAAAGCTCTTTGGCAGCCGCTCGCGTGGCCCCACAGCCCGTGGGGCTGCGGGCTTTCTGGCGGCCGTCACCCTTGGCGACACCGGCGCCCACGTGGCGCCGCCGCGCCAGCCTGCGAAGCATTTTCCGGTAGGGCCGTGGCTCTGGCGACAGCTCCCATGCCCGAAGAGCCAGGAGGGAAAGCCGTGCCTCATTGGAAACCTCTTTGGCAGCCGCTCGCGTGGCCCCACAGCCCGTGGGGCTGCGGGCTTTCCGGCGGCCGTCAGCCTCGGCGATACCGGCGCCCACGTGTCGCCGCCGCGCCAGCCTGCGAAGCAGTTTCCGGTAGGGCCGTGGCTCTGGCGACAGCTCCCACGCCCGAAGAGCCAGGAGGGAAAGCCGTGCCTCGTTGGAAAGCTCTTTGGCAGCCGCTTGCGTGGCCCCACAGCCCGTGGGGCTGCGGGCTTTCCGGCGGTCGTCAGATTCGGCGACACCGGCGCCCACGTGGCGCCGCCGCGCCAGCCTGCAAAGCATTTTCCGGTAGGGCCGCGGCTCTGGCGACAGCTCCCACGCCCGAAGAGCCAGGAGGGAAAGCCGTGCCTCGTTGGAAAGCTCTTTGGCAGCCGCTCGCGTGGCCCCACAGCCCGTGGGGCTGCGGGCTTTCCGGCGGCCGTACAGATTCGGCGACACCGGCGCCCACGTGGCGCGGCCACCCCAGCCTGCGAAGCATTTTCCGGTAGGGCCGCAGCTCTGGTGACAGCTCCCACGCCCGAAGAGCCAGGAGGGAAACCCGTGCCTCCTTGGAAAGCTCTTAGGCAGCCGCTCGCGTGGCCCCACAGCCCGTGGGGCTGCGGGCTTTCTGGTGGTCGTCACCCTTGGCGACACCGGCGCCCACGTGGCGCCGCCGCGCCAGCCTGCGAAGCATTTTCCGGTAGGGCCGTGGCTCTGGCGACAGCTCCCATGCCCGAAGAGCCAGGAGGGAAAGCCGTGCCTCCTTGGAAAGCTCTTTGGCAGCCGCTCGCGTGGCCCCACAGCTCGTGGGGCTGCGGGCTTTCCGGCTGCCGTCAGCCTCGGCGACACCGGCGCCCACGTGGCGCCGCCGCGCCAGCCTGCGAAGCATTTTCCGGTAGGGCCGTGGCTCTGGCGACAGCTCCCATGCCCGAAGAGCCAGGAGGGAAAGCCGTGCCTCCTTGGAAAGCTCTTTGGCAGCCGCTCGCGTGGCCCCACAGCTCGTGGGGCTGCGGGCTTTCCGGCTGCCGTCAGCCTCGGCGACACCGGCGCCCACGTGGCGCCGCCGCGCCAGACTGCGAAGCATTTTCCGGTAGGGCCGCGGCTCTGGCGACAGCTCCCACGCCCGAAGAGCCAGGAGGGAACGCCGTGCCTCCTTGGAAAGCTCTTTGGCAGCCGCTCGCGTGGCCCCACAGCCCGTGGGGCTGTGGGCTTTCCGGCGGCCGTCAGATTCGGCGACACCTGCGCCCACGTGGCGCCGCCGCGCCAGCCTGCGAAGCATTTTCCGGTAGGGCCGCGGCTCTGGCGACAGCTCCCACGCCCGAAGAGCCAGGAGGGAAAGCCGTGCATCCTTGGAAAGCTCTTTGGCAGCCGCTCGCGTGGCCCCACAGCCCGTGGGGCTGCGGGCTTTCCGGCGGCCGTGCAGATTCGGCGACACCGGCGCCCACGTGGCGCGGCCACGCCAGCCTGCGAAGCATTTTCCGGTAGGGCCGCAGCTCTGGCGACAGCTCCCACGCCCGAAGAGCCAGGAGGGAAAGCCGTGCCTCCTTGGAAAGCTCTTTGGCAGCCACTCGCGTGGCCCCACAGCCCGTGGGGCTGCGGGCTTTCCGGCGGCCGTCAGCCTCGGCGACACCAGCGCCCACGTGGCGCCGCCGCGCCAGCCGGCGAAGCATTTTCCGGTAGGGCCGTGGCTCTGGCGACAGCTCCCACGCCCGAAGAGCCAGGAGGGAAAGCCGTGCCTCCTTGAAAAGCTCTTTGGCAGCCGCTCGCGTGGCCCCACAGCCCGTGGGGCTGCGGGCTTTCCGGCGGCCGTCAGCCTCGGCGACACCGGCGCCCACGTGGCGCCGCCGCGCCAGCCTGCGAAGCATTTTCCGGTAGGGCCGCGGCTCTGGCGACAGCTCCCACGCCCGAAGAGCCAGGAGGGAAAGCCGTGCCTCGTTGGAAAGCTCTTTGACAGCCGCTCGCGTGGCCCCACAGCCCGTGGGGCTGCGGGCTTTCCAGCGGCCATCAACCTCGGCGACACCGGCGCCCACATGGCGCCGCCGCGCCAGCCTGCAAAGCATTTTACGGTAGGGCCATGGCTCTGGCGACAGCTCCCACGCCCGAAGAGCCAGGAGGGAAAGCCGTGCCTCCTTGGAAAGCTCTTTGGCAGCCGCTCGCGTGGCCCCACAGCTCGTGGGGCTGCGGGCTTTCCGGCTGCCGTCAGCCTCGGCGACACCGGCGCCCATGTGGCGCCGCCGCACCAGCCTGCGAAGCATTTTCCGGTAGGGCCGCGGCTCTGGCGACAGCTCCCACGCCCGAAGAGCCAGGAGGGAACGCCGTGCCTCCTTAGAAAGCTCTTAGGCAGCCGCTCGCGTGGCCCCACAGCCCGTGGGGCTGTGGGCTTTCCGGCGGCCGTCAGATTCGGCGACACCGGCGCCCACGTGGCGCCGCCGCGCCAGCCTGCGAAGCATTTTCCGGTAGGGCCGCGGCTCTGGCGACAGCTCCCACGGCCGAAGAGCCAGGAGGGAAAGCCGTGCCTCGTTGGAAACCTCTTTGGCAGCCGCTCGCGTGGCCCCACAGCCCGTGGGGCTGAGGGCTTTCCGGCGGCCGTCAGCCTCGGCGACACCTGCAACCACGTGTCGCCGCCACGCCAGCCTGCGAAGCATTTTCCGATAGGGCCGTGGCTCTGGCGACAGCTCCCACGCCCGAAGAGCCAGGAGGGAAAGCCGTGCCTCCTTGGAAAGCCCTTTGGCAGCCGCTCGCGTGGCCCCACAGCCCGTGGGGCTGCGGGCTTTCCGGCGCCCGTCAGCCTCGGCGACACCGGCGCCCACGTGGCGCCGCCGCGCCAGCCTGCGAAGCATTTTCCGGTAGGGCCGTGGCTCTGGCGACAGCTCCCACGCCCGAAGAGCCAGGAGGGAAAGCCGTGCCTCGTTGGAAAGCTCTTTGACAGCCGCTCGCGTGGCCCCACAGCCCGTGGGGCTGCGGGCTTTCCGGCTGCCGTCAGCCTCGGCGACACCGGCGCCCACGTGGCGCCGCCGCGCCAGACTGCGAAGCATTTTCCGGTAGGGCCGCGGCTCTGGCGACAGCTCCCACGCCCGAAGAGCCAGGAGGGAAAGCCGTGCCTCCTTGGAAAGCTCTTTGGCAGCCGCTCACGTGGCCCCACAGCCCGTGGGGCCGCGGGCTTTCCTGCGGCCGTCAGCCTCGGCGACACCGGCGCCCACGTGGCGCCGCCATGCCAGACTGCGAAGCATTTTCCGGTAGGGCCGCGGCTCTGGCGACAGCTCCCACGCCCGAAGAGCCAGGAGGGAAAGCCGTGCCTCATTGGAAAGCTCTTTGGCAGCCGCTCGCGTGGCCCCACAGCCCGTGGGGCTGCGGGCTTTCCGGCGGCCGTCAGCCTCGGCGACACCGGCGCCCACGTGGCGCCGCCGCGCCAGCCTGCGAAGCAGTTTCTGGTAGGGCCGCGGCTCTGGCGACAGCTCCCATGCCCGAAGAGCCAGGAGGGAAAGCCGTGCCTCCTTAGAAAGCTCTTTGGCAGCCGCTCGCGTGGCCCCACAGCCCGTGGGGCTGCGGGCTTTCCGGCGGCCGTACAGATTCGGCGACACCGGCGCCCACGTGGCGCCGCCGCGCCAGACTGCGAAGCATTTTCCAGTAGGGCCGCGGCTCTGGCGACAGCTCCCACGCCCGAAGAGCCAGGAGGGAAAGCCGTGTCTCCTTGGAAAGCTCTTTGGCAGCCGCTCGCGTGGCCCCACAGCCCGTGGGGCTGCGGGCTTTCTGGCGGCCGTCACCCTTGGCGACACCGGCGCCCACGTGGCGTCGCCGCGCCAGCCTGCGAAGCATTTTCCGGTAGGGCCGTGGCTCTGGCGACAGCTCCCATGCCCGAAGAGCCAGGAGGGAAAGCCGTGCCTCATTGGAAAGCTCTTTGGCAGCCGCTCGCATGGCCCCACAGCCCGTGGGGCTGCGGGCTTTCCGGCGGCCGTCAGATTCGGCGACACCGGCGCCCACGTGGCGCCGCCGCGCCAGACTGCGAAGCATTTTCCGGTAGGGCCGCGGCTCTGGCGACAGCTCCCACGCCCGAAGAGCCAGGAGGGAAAGCCGTGCCTCGTTGGAAAGCTCTTTGGCAGCGGCTGGCCTGGCCCCACAGCCCGTGGGGCTGCGGGCTTTCCGGCGGCCGTCATCCTCAGCGACACCGGCGCCCACGTGGCGCCGCCGCGCCAGCCTGCAAAGCATTTTCCGGTAGGGCCGCGGCTCTGGCGACAGCTCCCACGCCCGAAGAGCCAGGAGGGAAAGCCGTGCTTCCTTGGAAAGCTCTTTGGCAGTCGCTCGCATGGCCCCACAGCCCATGGGGCTGCGGGCTTTCCGGCGGCTGTCAGCCTCGGCGACACCGGTGCCCACGTGGCGCCGCCACACCAGCCTGCGAAGCATTTTCCAGTAGGGCCGCGGCTCGGGCGACAGCTCCCACGCCCGAAAAGCTAGGAGGGAAAGCCGTGCCTCGTTGGAAAGCTCTTTGGCAGTCGCTCGCATGGCCCCACAGCCCATGGGGCTGCGGGCTTTCCGGCGGCCGTCAGCCTCGGCGACACCGGCGCCCACGTGGCGCTGCCGCGCCAGCCTGCGAAGCAGTTTCTGGTAGGGCCGCGGCTCTGGTGACAGCTCCCACGCCCGAAGAGCCAGGAGGGAAAGCCGTGCCTCGTTGGAAACCTCTTTGGCAGCCGCTCGCGTGGCCCCACAGCCCGTGGGGCTGAGGGCTTTCCGGCGGCCGTCAGCCTCGGCGACACCTGCAACCACGTGTCGCCGCCACGCCAGCCTGCGAAGCATTTTCCGATAGGGCCGTGGCTCTGGCGACAGCTCCCACGCCCGAAGAGCCAGGAGGGAAAGCCGTGCCTCCTTGGAAAGCCCTTTGGCAGCCGCTCGCGTGGCCCCACAGCCCGTGGGGCTGCGGGCTTTCCGGCGCCCGTCAGCCTCGGCGACACCGGCGCCCACGTGGCGCCGCCGCGCCAGCCTGCGAAGCATTTTCCGGTAGGGCCGTGGCTCTGGCGACAGCTCCCACGCCCGAAGAGCCAGGAGGGAAAGCCGTGCCTCCTTGGAAAGCCCTTTGGCAGCCGCTCGCGTGGCCCCACAGCCCGTGGGGCTGCGGGCTTTCCGGCGCCCGTCACCCTTGGCGACACCGGCGCCCACGTGGCGCCGCCGCGCCAGCCTGCGAAGCATTTTCCGGTAGGTCCGTGGCTCTGGCGACAGCTCCCATGCCCGAAGAGCCAGGAGGGAAAGCCGTGCCTCGTTGGAAAGCTCTTTGGCAGCCGCTTGCGTGGCCCCACAGCCCGTGGGGCTGCGGGCTTTCCGGCGGCCGTCAGCCTCGGCGCCACCGGCGCCCATCTGGCGCCGCCGCGCCAGACTGCGAAGCATTTTCCGGTAGGGCCGCGGCTCTGGCGACAGCTCCCACGCCCGAAGAGCCAGGAGGGAAAGCCGTGCCTCGTTGGAAAGCACTTTGGCAGCCGCTCGCGTGGCCCCACAGCCCGTGGGGCTGCGGGCTTTCCGGCGGCCGTCAGCCTCGGCGACACCGTCGCCCACGTGGCGCCGCCGCGCCAGACTGCGAAGCATTTTCCGGTAGGGCCGCGGCTCTGGCGACAGCTCCCACGCCCGAAGAGCCAGGAGGGAAAGCCATGCCTCATTGGAAAGCTCTTTGGCAGCCGCTCGCGTGGCCCCACAGCCCGTGGGGCTGCGGGCTTTCCAGCGGCCGTCAGCCTCGGCGACACCGGCGCCCACGTGGCGCGGCCGCGCCAGCCTGCAAAGCATTTTCCGGTAGCGCCGTGGCTCTGGCGACAGCTCCCACGCCCGAAGAGCCAGGAGGGAAAGCCGTGCCTCGTTGGAAAGCTCTTTGGCAGCCGCTCGCGTGGCCCCACAGCCCGTGGGGCTGCGGGCTTTCCGGTGGCCGTCAGCCTCGGCGACAACGGTGCCCACGTGGCGCCGCCGCGCCAGCCTGCGAAGCATTTTCCGGTAGGGCCGCGGCTCTGGCGACAGCTCCCACGCCCGAAGAGCCAGGAGGGAAAGCCGTGCCTCGTTGGAAAGCTCTTTGGCAGCCACTCGCGTGGCCCCACAGCCCGTGGGGCTGCGGGCTTTCCGGCGGCCGTCAGCCTCGGTGACACCAGCGCCCATGTGGCGCCGCCGCGCCAGCCTGCGAAGCATTTTCCGGTAGGGCCGTGGCTCTGGCGACAGCTCCCACGCCCGAAGAGCCAGGAGGGAAAGCCGTGCCTCGTTGGAAAGCTCTTTGACAGCCGCTCGCGTGGCCCCACAGCCCGTGGGGCTGCGGGCTTTCCGGCTGCCGTCAGCCTCGGCGACACCGGCGCTCACGTGGCGCCGCCGCGCCAGACTGCGAAGCATTTTCCGGTAGGGCCGCGGCTCTGGCGACAGCTCCCACGCCCGAAGAGCCAGGAGGGAAAGCCGTGCCTCCTTGGAAAGCTCTTTGGCAGCCGCTCACGTGGCCCCACAGCCCGTGGGGCCGCGGGCTTTCCTGCGGCCGTCAGCCTCGGCGACACCGGCGCCCACGTGGCGCCGCCATGCCAGACTGCGAAGCATTTTCCGGTAGGGCCGCGGCTCTGGCGACAGCTCCCACGCCCGAAGAGCCAGGAGGGAAAGCCGTGCCTCATTGGAAAGCTCTTTGGCAGCCGCTCGCGTGGCCCCACAGCCCGTGGGGCTGCGGGCTTTCCGGCGGCCGTCAGCCTCGGCGACACCGGCGCCCACGTGGCGCCGCCGCGCCAGCCTGCGAAGCAGTTTCTGGTAGGGCCGCGGCTCTGGCGACAGCTCCCATGCCCGAAGAGCCAGGAGGGAAAGCCGTGCCTCCTTAGAAAGCTCTTTGGCAGCCGCTCGCGTGGCCCCACAGCCCGTGGGGCTGCGGGCTTTCCGGCGGCCGTACAGATTCGGCGACACCGGCGCCCACGTGGCGCCGCCGCGCCAGACTGCGAAGCATTTTCCAGTAGGGCCGCGGCTCTGGCGACAGCTCCCACGCCCGAAGAGCCAGGAGGGAAAGCCGTGTCTCCTTGGAAAGCTCTTTGGCAGCCGCTCGCGTGGCCCCACAGCCCGTGGGGCTGCGGGCTTTCTGGCGGCCGTCACCCTTGGCGACACCGGCGCCCACGTGGCGTCGCCGCGCCAGCCTGCGAAGCATTTTCCGGTAGGGCCGTGGCTCTGGCGACAGCTCCCATGCCCGAAGAGCCAGGAGGGAAAGCCGTGCCTCATTGGAAAGCTCTTTGGCAGCCGCTCGCATGGCCCCACAGCCCGTGGGGCTGCGGGCTTTCCGGCGGCCGTCAGATTCGGCGACACCGGCGCCCACGTGGCGCCGCCGCGCCAGACTGCGAAGCATTTTCCGGTAGGGCCGCGGCTCTGGCGACAGCTCCCACGCCCGAAGAGCCAGGAGGGAAAGCCGTGCCTCGTTGGAAAGCTCTTTGGCAGCGGCTGGCCTGGCCCCACAGCCCGTGGGGCTGCGGGCTTTCCGGCGGCCGTCATCCTCAGCGACACCGGCGCCCACGTGGCGCCGCCGCGCCAGCCTGCAAAGCATTTTCCGGTAGGGCCGCGGCTCTGGCGACAGCTCCCACGCCCGAAGAGCCAGGAGGGAAAGCCGTGCTTCCTTGGAAAGCTCTTTGGCAGTCGCTCGCATGGCCCCACAGCCCATGGGGCTGCGGGCTTTCCGGCGGCTGTCAGCCTCGGCGACACCGGTGCCCACGTGGCGCCGCCACACCAGCCTGCGAAGCATTTTCCAGTAGGGCCGCGGCTCGGGCGACAGCTCCCACGCCCGAAAAGCTAGGAGGGAAAGCCGTGCCTCGTTGGAAAGCTCTTTGGCAGTCGCTCGCATGGCCCCACAGCCCATGGGGCTGCGGGCTTTCCGGCGGCCGTCAGCCTCGGCGACACCGGCGCCCACGTGGCGCTGCCGCGCCAGCCTGCGAAGCAGTTTCTGGTAGGGCCGCGGCTCTGGTGACAGCTCCCACGCCCGAAGAGCCAGGAGGGAAAGCCGTGCCTCGTTGGAAACCTCTTTGGCAGCCGCTCGCGTGGCCCCACAGCCCGTGGGGCTGAGGGCTTTCCGGCGGCCGTCAGCCTCGGCGACACCTGCAACCACGTGTCGCCGCCACGCCAGCCTGCGAAGCATTTTCCGATAGGGCCGTGGCTCTGGCGACAGCTCCCACGCCCGAAGAGCCAGGAGGGAAAGCCGTGCCTCCTTGGAAAGCCCTTTGGCAGCCGCTCGCGTGGCCCCACAGCCCGTGGGGCTGCGGGCTTTCCGGCGCCCGTCAGCCTCGGCGACACCGGCGCCCACGTGGCGCCGCCGCGCCAGCCTGCGAAGCATTTTCCGGTAGGGCCGTGGCTCTGGCGACAGCTCCCACGCCCGAAGAGCCAGGAGGGAAAGCCGTGCCTCCTTGGAAAGCCCTTTGGCAGCCGCTCGCGTGGCCCCACAGCCCGTGGGGCTGCGGGCTTTCCGGCGCCCGTCACCCTTGGCGACACCGGCGCCCACGTGGCGCCGCCGCGCCAGCCTGCGAAGCATTTTCCGGTAGGTCCGTGGCTCTGGCGACAGCTCCCATGCCCGAAGAGCCAGGAGGGAAAGCCGTGCCTCGTTGGAAAGCTCTTTGGCAGCCGCTTGCGTGGCCCCACAGCCCGTGGGGCTGCGGGCTTTCCGGCGGCCGTCAGCCTCGGCGCCACCGGCGCCCATCTGGCGCCGCCGCGCCAGACTGCGAAGCATTTTCCGGTAGGGCCGCGGCTCTGGCGACAGCTCCCACGCCCGAAGAGCCAGGAGGGAAAGCCGTGCCTCGTTGGAAAGCACTTTGGCAGCCGCTCGCGTGGCCCCACAGCCCGTGGGGCTGCGGGCTTTCCGGCGGCCGTCAGCCTCGGCGACACCGTCGCCCACGTGGCGCCGCCGCGCCAGACTGCGAAGCATTTTCCGGTAGGGCCGCGGCTCTGGCGACAGCTCCCACGCCCGAAGAGCCAGGAGGGAAAGCCATGCCTCATTGGAAAGCTCTTTGGCAGCCGCTCGCGTGGCCCCACAGCCCGTGGGGCTGCGGGCTTTCCAGCGGCCGTCAGCCTCGGCGACACCGGCGCCCACGTGGCGCGGCCGCGCCAGCCTGCAAAGCATTTTCCGGTAGCGCCGTGGCTCTGGCGACAGCTCCCACGCCCGAAGAGCCAGGAGGGAAAGCCGTGCCTCGTTGGAAAGCTCTTTGGCAGCCGCTCGCGTGGCCCCACAGCCCGTGGGGCTGCGGGCTTTCCGGTGGCCGTCAGCCTCGGCGACAACGGTGCCCACGTGGCGCCGCCGCGCCAGCCTGCGAAGCATTTTCCGGTAGGGCCGCGGCTCTGGCGACAGCTCCCACGCCCGAAGAGCCAGGAGGGAAAGCCGTGCCTCGTTGGAAAGCTCTTTGGCAGCCACTCGCGTGGCCCCACAGCCCGTGGGGCTGCGGGCTTTCCGGCGGCCGTCAGCCTCGGTGACACCAGCGCCCATGTGGCGCCGCCGCGCCAGCCTGCGAAGCATTTTCCGGTAGGGCCGTGGCTCTGGCGACAGCTCCCACGCCCGAAGAGCCAGGAGGGAAAGCCGTGCCTCGTTGGAAAGCTCTTTGACAGCCGCTCGCGTGGCCCCACAGCCCGTGGGGCTGCGGGCTTTCCGGCTGCCGTCAGCCTCGGCGACACCGGCGCTCACGTGGCGCCGCCGCGCCAGACTGCGAAGCATTTTCCGGTAGGGCCGCGGCTCTGGCGACAGCTCCCACGCCCGAAGAGCCAGGAGGGAAAGCCGTGCCTCCTTGGAAAGCTCTTTGGCAGCCGCTCACGTGGCCCCACAGCCCGTGGGGCCGCGGGCTTTCCTGCGGCCGTCAGCCTCGGCGACACCGGCGCCCACGTGGCGCCGCCATGCCAGACTGCGAAGCATTTTCCGGTAGGGCCGCGGCTCTGGCGACAGCTCCCACGCCCGAAGAGCCAAGAGGGAAAGCCGTGCCTCATTGGAAAGCTCTTTGGCAGCCGCTCGCGTGGCCCCACAGCCCGTGGGGCTGCGGGCTTTCCGGCGGCCGTCAGCCTCGGCGACACCGGCGCCCACGTGGCGCCGCCGCGCCAGCCTGCGAAGCAGTTTCTGGTAGGGCCGCGGCTCTGGCGACAGCTCCCATGCCCGAAGAGCCAGGAGGGAAAGCCGTGCCTCCTTAGAAAGCTCTTTGGCAGCCGCTCGCGTGGCCCCACAGCCCGTGGGGCTGCGGGCTTTCCGGCGGCCGTACAGATTCGGCGACACCGGCGCCCACGTGGCGCCGCCGCGCCAGACTGCGAAGCATTTTCCAGTAGGGCCGCGGCTCTGGCGACAGCTCCCACGCCCGAAGAGCCAGGAGGGAAAGCCGTGTCTCCTTGGAAAGCTCTTTGGCAGCCGCTCGCGTGGCCCCACAGCCCGTGGGGCTGCGGGCTTTCTGGCGGCCGTCACCCTTGGCGACACCGGCGCCCACGTGGCGTCGCCGCGCCAGCCTGCGAAGCATTTTCCGGTAGGGCCGTGGCTCTGGCGACAGCTCCCATGCCCGAAGAGCCAGGAGGGAAAGCCGTGCCTCATTGGAAAGCTCTTTGGCAGCCGCTCGCATGGCCCCACAGCCCGTGGGGCTGCGGGCTTTCCGGCGGCCGTCAGATTCGGCGACACCGGCGCCCACGTGGCGCCGCCGCGCCAGACTGCGAAGCATTTTCCGGTAGGGCCGCGGCTCTGGCGACAGCTCCCACGCCCGAAGAGCCAGGAGGGAAAGCCGTGCCTCGTTGGAAAGCTCTTTGGCAGCGGCTGGCCTGGCCCCACAGCCCGTGGGGCTGCGGGCTTTCCGGCGGCCGTCATCCTCAGCGACACCGGCGCCCACGTGGCGCCGCCGCGCCAGCCTGCAAAGCATTTTCCGGTAGGACCGCGGCTCTGGCGACAGCTCCCACGCCCGAAGAGCCAGGAGGGAAAGCCGTGCTTCCTTGGAAAGCTCTTTGGCAGTCGCTCGCATGGCCCCACAGCCCATGGGGCTGCGGGCTTTCCGGCGGCTGTCAGCCTCGGCGACACCGGTGCCCACGTGGCGCCGCCACACCAGCCTGCGAAGCATTTTCCAGTAGGGCCGCGGCTCGGGCGACAGCTCCCACGCCCGAAAAGCTAGGAGGGAAAGCCGTGCCTCGTTGGAAAGCTCTTTGGCAGTCGCTCGCATGGCCCCACAGCCCATGGGGCTGCGGGCTTTCCGGCGGCCGTCAGCCTCGGCGACACCGGCGCCCACGTGGCGCTGCCGCGCCAGCCTGCGAAGCAGTTTCTGGTAGGGCCGCGGCTCTGGTGACAGCTCCCACGCCCGAAGAGCCAGGAGGGAAAGCCGTGCCTCGTTGGAAAGCTCTTTGGCAGCCACTCGCGTGGCCCCACAGCCCGTGGGGCTGCGGGCTTTCCGGCGGCCGTACAGATTCGGCGACACCGGCGCCCACGTGGCGCGGCCACGCCAGCCTGCGAAGCATTTTCCGGTAGGGCCGCGGCTCTGGTGACAGCTCCCACGCCCGAAGAGCCAGGAGGGAAAGCCGTGCCTCCTTGGAAAGCTCTTTGGCAGCCGCTCGCGTGGCCCCACAGCCCGTGGGGCTGCGGGCTTTCCGGCGGCCGTCAGCCTTGGCGCCTCCGGCGCCCACGATTCACCACCACGCCAGCCTGCGAAGCACTTTCCGGTAGGGCTGCGGCTCTGGCGACAGCTCCCATGCCCGAAGAGCCAGGAGGGAAAGCCGTGCCTCGTTGGAAAGCTCTTTGGCAGCCGCTCACGTGGCCCCACAGCCCGTGGGGCCGCGGGCTTTCCTGCGGCCGTCAGCCTCGGCGACACCGGCGCCCACGTGGCGCCATCACGCCAGACTGCGAAGCATTTTCCGGTAGGGCCGCGGCTCTGGCGACAGCTCCCACGCCCGAAGAGCCAGGAGGGAAAGCCGTGCCTCATTGGAAAGCTCTTTGGCAGCCGCTCGCGTGGCCCCACAGCCCGTGGGGCTGCGGGCTTTCCGGCGGCCGTCAGCCTCGGCGACACCGGCGCCCACGTGGCGCCGCCGCGCCAGCCTGCGAAGCAGTTTCTGGTAGGGCCGTGGCTCTGGCGACAGCTCCCACGCCCGAAGAGCTAGGAGGGAAAGCCGTGCCTCGTTAGAAAGCTCTTTGGCAGCCGCTCGCGTGGCCCCACAGCCCGTGGGGCTGCGGGCTTTCCGGCGGCCGTACAGATTCGGCGACACCGGCGACCACGTGGCGCCGCCGCGCCAGACTGCGAAGCATTTTCCAGTAGGGCCGCGGCTCTGGCGACAGCTCCCACGCCCGAAGAGCCAGGAGGGAAAGCCGTGCCTCATTGGAAAGCTCTTTGGCAGCCGCTCGCGTGGCCCCACAGCCCGTGGGGCTGCGGGCTTTCTGGCGGCCGTCACCCTTGGCGACACCGGCGCCCACGTGGCGCCGCCGCGCCAGCCTGCGAAGCATTTTCCGGTAGGGCCGTGGCTCTGGCGACAGCTCCCACGCCCGAAGAGCCAAGAGGGAAAGCCGTGCCTCGTTGGAAACCTCTTTGGCAGCCGCTCGCGTGGCCCCACAGCCCGTGGGGCTGCGGGCTTTCCAGCGGCCGTCAGCCTCGCAGACACCTGCAACCACGTGTCGCCGCCACGCCAGCCTGCGAAGCATTTTCCGGTAGGGCCGCGGCTCTGGCGACAGCTCCCACGCCCGAAGAGCCAGGAGGGAAAGCCGTGCCTCCTTGGAAAGCTCTTTGGCAGCCGCTCGCGTGGCCCCACAGCCCGTGGGGCTGCGGGCTTTCCGGTGGCCGTCAGCCTCGGCGACAACGGTGCCCACGTGGCGCCGCCGCGCCAGCCTGCGAAGCATTTTCCGGTAGGGCCGCGGCTCTGGCGACAGCTCCCACGCCCGAAGAGCCAGGAGGGAAAGCCGTGCCTCGTTGGAAAGCTCTTTGGCAGCCACTCGCGTGGCCCCACAGCCCGTGGGGCTGCGGGCTTTCCGGCGGCCGTCAGCCTCGGTGACACCAGCGCCCATGTGGCGCCGCCGCGCCAGCCTGCGAAGCATTTTCCGGTAGGGCCGTGGCTCTGGCGACAGCTCCCACGCCCGAAGAGCCAGGAGGGAAAGCCGTGCCTCGTTGGAAAGCTCTTTGACAGCCGCTCGCGTGGCCCCACAGCCCGTGGGGCTGCGGGCTTTCCGGCTGCCGTCAGCCTCGGCGACACCGGCGCCCACGTGGCGCCGCCGCGCCAGACTGCGAAGCATTTTCCGGTAGGGCCGCGGCTCTGGCGACAGCTCCCACGCCCGAAGAGCCAGGAGGGAAAGCCGTGCCTCCTTGGAAAGCTCTTTGGCAGCCGCTCACGTGGCCCCACAGCCCGTGGGGCCGCGGGCTTTCCTGCGGCCGTCAGCCTCGGCGACACCGGCGCCCACGTGGCGCCGCCATGCCAGACTGCGAAGCATTTTCCGGTAGGGCCGCGGCTCTGGCGACAGCTCCCACGCCCGAAGAGCCAGGAGGGAAAGCCGTGCCTCATTGGAAAGCTCTTTGGCAGCCGCTCGCGTGGCCCCACAGCCCGTGGGGCTGCGGGCTTTCCGGCGGCCGTCAGCCTCGGCGACACCGGCGCCCACGTGGCGCCGCCGCGCCAGCCTGCGAAGCAGTTTCTGGTAGGGCCGCGGCTCTGGCGACAGCTCCCATGCCCGAAGAGCCAGGAGGGAAAGCCGTGCCTCCTTAGAAAGCTCTTTGGCAGCCGCTCGCGTGGCCCCACAGCCCGTGGGGCTGCGGGCTTTCCGGCGGCCGTACAGATTCGGCGACACCGGCGCCCACGTGGCGCCGCCGCGCCAGACTGCGAAGCATTTTCCAGTAGGGCCGCGGCTCTGGCGACAGCTCCCACGCCCGAAGAGCCAGGAGGGAAAGCCGTGTCTCCTTGGAAAGCTCTTTGGCAGCCGCTCGCGTGGCCCCACAGCCCCGTGGGGCTGCGGGCTTTCTGGCGGCCGTCACCCTTGGCGACACCGGCGCCCACGTGGCGTCGCCGCGCCAGCCTGCGAAGCATTTTCCGGTAGGGCCGTGGCTCTGGCGACAGCTCCCATGCCCGAAGAGCCAGGAGGGAAAGCCGTGCCTCATTGGAAAGCTCTTTGGCAGCCGCTCGCATGGCCCCACAGCCCGTGGGGCTGCGGGCTTTCCGGCGGCCGTCAGATTCGGCGACACCGGCGCCCACGTGGCGCCGCCGCGCCAGACTGCGAAGCATTTTCCGGTAGGGCCGCGGCTCTGGCGACAGCTCCCACGCCCGAAGAGCCAGGAGGGAAAGCCGTGCCTCGTTGGAAAGCTCTTTGGCAGCGGCTGGCCTGGCCCCACAGCCCGTGGGGCTGCGGGCTTTCCGGCGGCCGTCATCCTCAGAGACACCGGCGCCCACGTGGCGCCGCCGCGCCAGCCTGCAAAGCATTTTCCGGTAGGGCCGCGGCTCTGGCGACAGCTCCCACGCCCGAAGAGCCAGGAGGGAAAGCCGTGCTTCCTTGGAAAGCTCTTTGGCAGTCGCTCGCATGGCCCCACAGCCCATGGGGCTGCGGGCTTTCCGGCGGCTGTCAGCCTCGGCGACACCGGTGCCCACGTGGCGCCGCCACACCAGCCTGCGAAGCATTTTCCAGTAGGGCCGCGGCTCGGGCGACAGCTCCCACGCCCGAAAAGCTAGGAGGGAAAGCCGTGCCTCGTTGGAAAGCTCTTTGGCAGTCGCTCGCATGGCCCCACAGCCCATGGGGCTGCGGGCTTTCCGGCGGCCGTCAGCCTCGGCGACACCGGCGCCCACGTGGCGCTGCCGCGCCAGCCTGCGAAGCAGTTTCTGGTAGGGCCGCGGCTCTGGTGACAGCTCCCACGCCCGAAGAGCCAGGAGGGAAAGCCGTGCCTCGTTGGAAAGCTCTTTGGCAGCCACTCGCGTGGCCCCACAGCCCGTGGGGCTGCGGGCTTTCCGGCGGCCGTACAGATTCGGCGACACCGGCGCCCACGTGGCGCGGCCACCCCAGCCTGCGAAGCATTTTCCGGTAGGGCCGCGGCTCTGGTGACAGCTCCCACGCCCGAAGAGCCAGGAGGGAAAGCCGTGCCTCCTTGGAAAGCTCTTTGGCAGCCGCTCGCGTGGCCCCACAGCCCGTGGGGCTGCGGGCTTTCCGGCGGCCGTCAGCCTTGGCGCCTCCGGCGCCCACGATTCACCACCACGCCAGCCTGCGAAGCACTTTCCGGTAGGGCTGCGGCTCTGGCGACAGCTCCCATGCCCGAAGAGCCAGGAGGGAAAGCCGTGCCTCGTTGGAAAGCTCTTTGGCAGCCGCTCACGTGGCCCCACAGCCCGTGGGGCCGCGGGCTTTCCTGCGGCCGTCAGCCTCGGCGACACCGGCGCCCACGTGGCGCCATCACGCCAGACTGCGAAGCATTTTCCGGTAGGGCCGCGGCTCTGGCGACAGCTCCCACGCCCGAAGAGCCAGGAGGGAAAGCCGTGCCTCATTGGAAAGCTCTTTGGCAGCCGCTCGCGTGGCCCCACAGCCCGTGGGGCTGCGGGCTTTCCGGCGGCCGTCAGCCTCGGCGACACCGGCGCCCACGTGGCGCCGCCGCGCCAGCCTGCGAAGCAGTTTCTGGTAGGGCCGTGGCTCTGGCGACAGCTCCCACGCCCGAAGAGCCAGGAGGGAAAGCCGTGCCTCCTTAGAAAGCTCTTTGGCAGCCGCTCGCGTGGCCCCACAGCCCGTGGGGCTGCGGGCTTTCCGGCGGCCGTACAGATTCGGCGACACCGGCGACCACGTGGCGCCGCCGCGCCAGACTGCGAAGCATTTTCCAGTAGGGCCGCGGCTCTGGCGACAGCTCCCACGCCCGAAGAGCCAGGAGGGAAAGCCGTGCCTCATTGGAAAGCTCTTTGGCAGCCGCTCGCGTGGCCCCACAGCCCGTGGGGCTGCGGGCTTTCTGGCGGCCGTCACCCTTGGCGACACCGGCGCCCACGTGGCGCCGCCGCGCCAGCCTGCGAAGCATTTTCCGGTAGGGCCGTGGCTCTGGCGACAGCTCCCACGCCCGAAGAGCCAAGAGGGAAAGCCGTGCCTCGTTGGAAACCTCTTTGGCAGCCGCTCGCGTGGCCCCACAGCCCGTGGGGCTGCGGGCTTTCCAGCGGCCGTCAGCCTCGCAGACACCTGCAACCACGTGTCGCCGCCACGCCAGCCTGCGAAGCATTTTCCGGTAGGGCCGCGGCTCTGGCGACAGCTCCCACGCCCGAAGAGCCAGGAGGGAAAGCCGTGCCTCCTTGGAAAGCTCTTTGGCAGCCGCTCGCGTGGCCCCACAGCCCACGGGGCTGCGGGCTGTCCGGCAGCCGTCAGCCTCGGCGACACCGGCGCCCACGTGGCGCCGCCGCGCCAGCCTGCGAAGCATTTTCCGGTAGGGCCGCGGCTCTGGCGACAGCTCCCACACCCGAAGAGCCAGGAGGGAAAGCCGTGCCTCCTTGGAAAGCTCTTTGGCAGTCGCTCGCATGGCCCCACAGCCCGTGGGGCTGCGGGCTTTCCTGCGGCCATCAGCCTCGGCGACACCGGCGCCCACGTGGCGCCGCCGCGCCAGACTGCGAAGCATTTTCCGGTAGGGCCGCGGCTCTGGCGACAGCTCCCACGCCCGAAGAGCCAGGAGGGAAAGACGTGCCTCGTTGGAAAGCTCTTTGGCAGCGGCTGACCTGGCCCCACAGCCCGTGGGGCTGCGGGCTTTCCGGCGGCCGTCATCCTCAGCGACACCGGCGCCCACGTGGCGCCGCCGCGCCAGCCTGCAAAGCATTTTCCGGTAGGGCCGCGGCTCTGGCGACAGCTCCCACGCCCGAAGAGCCAGGAGGGAAAGCCGTGCTTCCTTGGAAAGCTCTTTGGCAGTCGCTCGCATGGCCCCACAGCCCATGGGGCTGCGGGCTTTCCGGCGGCTGTCAGCCTCGGCGACACCGGTGCCCACGTGGCGCCGCCACACCAGCCTGCGAAGCATTTTCCAGTAGGGCCGCGGCTCGGGCGACAGCTCCCACGCCCGAAAAGCTAGGAGGGAAAGCCGTGCCTCGTTGGAAAGCTCTTTGGCAGTCGCTCGCATGGCCCCACAGCCCATGGGGCTGCGGGCTTTCCGGCGGCCGTCAGCCTCGGCGACACCGGCGCCCACGTGGCGGCGCCGCCGCGCCAGCCTGCGAAGCAGTTTCTGGTAGGGCCGCGGCTCTGGTGACAGCTCCCACGCCCGAAGAGCCAGGAGGGAAAGCCGTGCCTCGTTGGAAAGCTCTTTGGCAGCCACTCGCGTGGCCCCACAGCCCGTGGGGCTGTGGGCTTTCCGGCGGCCGTACAGATTCGGCGACACCGGCGCCCACGTGGCGCGGCCACCCCAGCCTGCGAAGCATTTTCCGGTAGGGCCGCGGCTCTGGTGACAGCTCCCACGCCCGAAGAGCCAGGAGGGAAAGCCGTGCCTCCTTGGAAAGCTCTTTGGCAGCCGCTCGCGTGGCCCCACAGCCCGTGGGGCTGCGGGCTTTCCGGCGGCCGTCAGCCTTGCGCCTCCGGCGCCCACGATTCACCGCCACGCCAGCCTGCGAAGCACTTTCCGGTAGGGCTGCGGCTCTGGCGACAGCTCCCATGCCCGAAGAGCCAGGAGGGAAAGCCGTGCCTCGTTGGAAAGCTCTTTGGCAGCCGCTCACGTGGCCCCACAGCCCGTGGGGCCGCGGGCTTTCCTGCGGCCGTCAGCCTCGGCGACACCGGCGCCCACGTGGCGCCACCACGCCAGACTGCGAAGCATTTTCTGGTAGGGCCGCGGCTCTGGCGACAGCTCCCACGCCCGAAGAGCCAGGAGGGAAAGCCGTGCCTCATTGGAAAGCTCTTTGGCAGCCGCTCGCGTGGCCCCACAGCCCGTGGGGCTGCGGGCTTTCCGGCGGCCGTCAGCCTCGGCGACACCGGCGCCCACGTGGCGCCGCCGCGCCAGCCTGCGAAGCAGTTTCTGGTAGGGCCGTGGCTCTGGCGACAGCTCCCACGCCCGAAGAGCCAGGAGGGAAAGCCGTGCCTCCTTAGAAAGCTCTTTGGCAGCCGCTCGCGTGGCCCCACAGCCCGTGGGGCTGCGGGCTTTCCGGCGGCCGTACAGATTCGGCGACACCGGCGACCACGTGGCGCCGCCGCGCCAGACTGCGAAGCATTTTCCAGTAGGGCCGCGGCTCTGGCGACAGCTCCCACGCCCGAAGAGCCAGGAGGGAAAGCCGTGTCTCCTTGGAAAGCTCTTTGGCAGCCGCTGGCGTTGCCCCACAGCCCGTGGGGCTGCGGGCTTTCTGGCGGCCGTCACCCTTGGCGACACCGGCGCCCACGTGGCGCCGCCGCGCCAGCCTGCGAAGCATTTTCCGGTAGGGCCACGGATCTGGCGACAGCTCCCACGCCCGAAGAGCCAAGAGGGAAAGCCGTGCCTCGTTGGAAACCTCTTTGGCAGCCGCTCGCGTGGCCCCACAGCCCGTGGGGCTGCGGGCTTTCCAGCGGCCGTCAGCCTCGCAGACACCTGCAACCACGTGTCGCCGCCACGCCAGCCTGCGAAGCATTTTCCGGTAGGGCCGCGGCTCTGGCGACAGCTCCCACGCCCGAAGAGCCAGGAGGGAAAGCCGTGCCTCCTTGGAAAGCTCTTTGGCAGCCGCTCGCGTGGCCCCACAGCCCACGGGGCTGCGGGCTTTCCGGCGGCCGTCAGCCTCGGCGACACCGGCGCCCACGTGGCGCCGCCGCGCCAGACTGCGAAGCATTTTCCGGTAGGGCCGCGGCTCTGGCGACAGCTCCCACGCCCGAAGAGCCAGGAGGGAAAGCCGTGCCTCGTTGGAAAGCTCTTTGGCAGCCGCTGGCGTTGCCCCACAGCCCGTGGGGCTGCGGGCTTTCCGGCGGCCGTCAGCCTCGGCGCACCGGTGCCCACGTGGCGCCGCCACGCCAGCCTGCGAAGCATTTTCCGGTAGGGCCGCGGCTCTGGCGACAGCTCCCACGCCCGAAGAGCCAGGAGGGAAAGCCGTGCCTCCTTGGAAAGCTCTTGGCAGCCGCTCGCGTGGCCCCACAGCCCGTGGGGCTGCGGGCTTTCCGGCGGCCGTCAGCCTTGGCGCCTCCGGCGCCCACGATTCACCACCACGCCAGCCTGCGAAGCACTTTCCGGTAGGGCTGCGGCTCTGGCGACAGCTCCCATGCCCGAAGAGCCAGGAGGGAAAGCCGTGCCTCGTTGGAAAGCTCTTTGGCAGCCGCTCACGTGGCCCCACAGCCCGTGGGGCCGCGGGCTTTCCTGCGGCCGTCAGCCTCGGCGACACCGGCGCCCACGTGGCGCCACCACGCCAGACTGCGAAGCATTTTCCGGTAGGGCCGCGGCTCTGGCGACAGCTCCCACGCCCGAAGAGCCAGGAGGGAAAGCCGTGCCTCATTGGAAAGCTCTTTGGCAGCCGCTCGCGTGGCCCCACAGCCCGTGGGGCTGCGGGCTTTCCGGCGGCCGTCAGCCTCGGCGACACCGGCGCCCACGTGGCGCCGCCGCGCCAGCCTGCGAAGCAGTTTCTGGTAGGGCCGTGGCTCTGGCGACAGCTCCCACGCCCGAAGAGCCAGGAGGGAAAGCCGTGCCTCCTTAGAAAGCTCTTTGGCAGCCGCTCGCGTGGCCCCACAGCCCGTGGGGCTGCGGGCTTTCCGGCGGCCGTACAGATTCGGCGACACCGGCGACCACGTGGCGCCGCCGCGCCAGACTGCGAAGCATTTTCCAGTAGGGCCGCGGCTCTGGCGACAGCTCCCACGCCCGAAGAGCCAGGAGGGAAAGCCGTGCCTCATTGGAAAGCTCTTTGGCAGCCGCTCGCGTGGCCCCACAGCCCGTGGGGCTGCGGGCTTTCTGGCGGCCGTCACCCTTGGCGACACCGGCGCCCACGTGGCGCCGCCGCGCCAGCCTGCGAAGCATTTTCCGGTAGGGCCGTGGCTCTGGCGACAGCTCCCACGCCCGAAGAGCCAAGAGGGAAAGCCGTGCCTCGTTGGAAACCTCTTTGGCAGCCGCTCGCGTGGCCCCACAGCCCGTGGGGCTGCGGGCTTTCCAGCGGCCGTCAGCCTCGCAGACACCTGCAACCACGTGTCGCCGCCACGCCAGCCTGCGAAGCATTTTCCGGTAGGGCCGCGGCTCTGGCGACAGCTCCCACGCCCGAAGAGCCAGGAGGGAAAGCCGTGCCTCCTTGGAAAGCTCTTTGGCAGCCGCTCGCGTGGCCCCACAGCCCACGGGGCTGCGGGCTTTCCGGCGCCCGTCAGCCTCGGCGACACCGGCGCCCACGTGGCGCCGCCGCGCCAGCCTGCGAAGCATTTTCCGGTAGGGCCGCGGCTCTGGCGACAGCTCCCACACCCGAAGAGCCAGGAGGGAAAGCCGTGCCTCCTTGGAAAGCTCTTTGGCAGTCGCTCGCATGGCCCCACAGCCCGTGGGGCTGCGGGCTTTCCTGCGGCCATCAGCCTCGGCGACACCGGCGCCCACGTGGCGCCGCCGCGCCAGACTGCGAAGCATTTTCCGGTAGGGCCGCGGCTCTGGCGACAGCTCCCACGCCCGAAGAGCCAGGAGGGAAAGACGTGCCTCGTTGGAAAGCTCTTAGGCAGCCGCTCGCGTGGCCCCACAGCCCGTGGGGCTGCGGGCTTTCCGGCGGCCGTCATCCTCAGCGACACCGGCGCCCACGTGGCGCCGCCGCGCCAGCCTGCAAAGCATTTTCCGGTAGGGCCGCGGCTCTGGCGACAGCTCCCACGCCCGAAGAGCCAGGAGGGAAAGCCGTGCTTCCTTGGAAAGCTCTTTGGCAGTCGCTCGCATGGCCCCACAGCCCATGGGGCTGCGGGCTTTCCGGCGGCTGTCAGCCTCGGCGACACCGGTGCCCACGTGGCGCCGCCACACCAGCCTGCGAAGCATTTTCCAGTAGGGCCGCGGCTCGGGCGACAGCTCCCACGCCCGAAAAGCTAGGAGGGAAAGCCGTGCCTCGTTGGAAAGCTCTTTGGCAGTCGCTCGCATGGCCCCACAGCCCATGGGGCTGCGGGCTTTCCGGCGGCCGTCAGCCTCGGCGACACCGGCGCCCACGTGGCGGCGCCGCCGCGCCAGCCTGCGAAGCAGTTTCTGGTAGGGCCGCGGCTCTGGCGACAGCTCCCACGCCCGAAGAGCCAGGAGGGAAAGCCGTGCCTCGTTGGAAAGCTCTTTGGCAGCCACTCGCGTGGCCCCACAGCCCGTGGGGCTGTGGGCTTTCCGGCGGCCGTACAGATTCGGCGACACCGGCGCCCACGTGGCGCGGCCACCCCAGCCTGCGAAGCATTTTCCGGTAGGGCCGCGGCTCTGGTGACAGCTCCCACGCCCGAAGAGCCAGGAGGGAAAGCCGTGCCTCCTTGGAAAGCTCTTTGGCAGCCGCTCGCGTGGCCCCACAGCCCGTGGGGCTGCGGGCTTTCCGGCGGCCGTCAGCCTTGGCGCCTCCGGCGCCCACGATTCACCGCCACGCCAGCCTGCGAAGCACTTTCCGGTAGGGCTGCGGCTCTGGCGACAGCTCCCATGCCCGAAGAGCCAGGAGGGAAAGCCGTGCCTCGTTGGAAAGCTCTTTGGCAGCCGCTCACGTGGCCCCACAGCCCGTGGGGCCGCGGGCTTTCCTGCGGCCGTCAGCCTCGGCGACACCGGCGCCCACGTGGCGCCACCACGCCAGACTGCGAAGCATTTTCCGGTAGGGCCGCGGCTCTGGCGACAGCTCCCACGCCCGAAGAGCCAGGAGGGAAAGCCGTGCCTCATTGGAAAGCTCTTTGGCAGCCGCTCGCGTGGCCCCACAGCCCGTGGGGCTGCGGGCTTTCCGGCGGCCGTCAGCCTCGGCGACACCGGCGCCCACGTGGCGCCGCCGCGCCAGCCTGCGAAGCAGTTTCTGGTAGGGCCGTGGCTCTGGCGACAGCTCCCACGCCCGAAGAGCCAGGAGGGAAAGCCGTGCCTCCTTAGAAAGCTCTTTGGCAGCCGCTCGCGTGGCCCCACAGCCCGTGGGGCTGCGGGCTTTCCGGCGGCCGTACAGATTCGGCGACACCGGCGACCACGTGGCGCCGCCGCGCCAGACTGCGAAGCATTTTCCAGTAGGGCCGCGGCTCTGGCGACAGCTCCCACGCCCGAAGAGCCAGGAGGGAAAGCCGTGCCTCCTTGGAAAGCTCTTTGGCAGCCGCTCGCGTGGCCCCACAGCCCGTGGGGCTGCGGGCTTTCCGGCGGCCGTCAGCCTCGGCGCACCGGTGCCCACGTGGCGCCGCCACGCCAGCCTGCGAAGCATTTTCGGTAGGGTCGTGGCTCTGGCGACAGCTCCCACGCCCGAAGAGCCAGGAGGGAAAGCCATGCCTCCTTAGAAAGCTCTTTGACAGCCGCTCGCGTGGCCCCACAGCCCGTGGGGCTGCGGGCTTTCCGGCGGCCGTCAGATGCGGCGACACCAGCGCCCACGTGGCGCCGCCGCGCCAGCCTGCGAAGCATTTTCCGGTAGGGCCGCGGCTCTGGCGACAGCTCCCACGCCCGAAGAGCCAGGAGGGAAAGGCGTGCCTCCCGTGCCTGTACTGCGCTGTGTAATGTTACGTCTCGGATTCTGTTGTCCTGTAACTGTCTCGACCGCCACCTGACGCCCTGTGGGATGGTACTGCCCTGTGTGTTGGGGTTTTGCCAGGTTGTTCTTTCTTTCATTCTGTTTTGCATTGTACTGCCCTGTGCTGTGTTACGTTTGGCATTGTATTGCCATGTAATTGTCCTGAGTGCCACGTGATATATTGTGGCAGGGTGCTGCAGTGTGTTGTGTTTATTTTTTAAGGGGTGGTTGTTGATGTGAGTGTGTTTTGCCTTGTAGTGCCCTGTATCGTGTTTTGTCTTGCGTTGTAGTGCCCTGTCATTGTCTAGACGGTCATTTTATAGACGTTCTGTACTAAGACTGCACTGTAGTGTGACTTCTTTAATAGGTTGTTGTTTCTTTGACCGTGCAGTGTCTTGTAGTGCCTCAGTGTGTGTGGTGGTGCGGTGCCCTCCTCCCCGCCGTTTCCCACCCCCTCACCCCCCCAACCCCCTTTTCTCTCCTCCCCGCAGGCAACAGAGTCAACACACCGTCTGGAGTGAGGACTGAACTATTTTTTTCCCAGGCTGATCTGACTACAAGTCAATAAGCTTCCTCTACAAATAGTGGACTGGACAAGAGCCCTTGGAGCCTTCCTGCCCGGCAGCGGCCTGTTCGCCACCTGCTGCGCTTGAGCGGGGACGCTCACGTAAGTTTCCGCTCCTCGAGGTTGAGAGACGCCTTGCCGCAGCAGAATCTGGGTAAGTGACTAATAGCATGCAGAGCTTTGCAATCTTAGCTGCGTGATAGAATGGGTTGATGGCGCAGATACGATCCTTTAGAGGGAAAGGGTTGCCCAAGGCCGGGGCAAGGATGGGATCCAGCCGCACCTAGACTCCTCTCGGAGAAGGAGTTTAGAAAGCAAGGGGGTCCTTTCCGAGCCTCGTGACTCAAGGGGAGGGTCTCCCTGACAGCTCGTCTGACCCTGGCCCCTAGGCAGTAAATAACCCGGGGTACGTGGCCGTGCAATCTGCTGAAGCGCTGTCACGTGCACTGCTACCTTTGTTGAATCCCTGCGTGTGTGTTTCTAAATGTTTCCTTCTCTCTTAGGAGTGAAGTGAATCGCTCTGCCCGCCACAACTGCATATTGCCTTGTCCGGCCCCGTGTGGTGTCACGTCTTGCGTTGTATGGCTCTGTTGTTGTCTTGACTGTCACCTGATCTTTTCTGCCATTGTATGCCACCGTCTTGTCACTTCCTTCATCAGCTGTTTTTTATTTGACGGTGTATTGCATTGTACTGCCATGTACGCTGTTACGCTGTCTCGCATTGTATTGTCCTGTCATTGCCGGCTTTTTGACTTTAGACTTTGTGTTTAAAACTTTCACAGTCCACTGCAGTCCAAAAATTGGCTGTTGTTTATTGAACTGTGTATTCGTTAAACAATTCCCAATCCCGTGCAGTCCTAGAATTGTTTGCTGTTTATTTGAGCGGGTATTGGCTTGTGCTGACCCGTATAGTGCTATGTCTGGTGTTGGATTACCCCGTCATTGTTTGGATTGTCATTTCAGCCATTGTGTTAACAAATTCTCAAGACTGTGCAGTTCTGGAAACGTTTTCTTTTTATTTCACCGTGTATCGAATTGTAGTGCCCGGTATAGTGTTAGGTCTTGCGTTGTATTGCTCTGGACTCGTCTTGATTGATATCTGATATGGTCTCTCATTGCAGTGCGCTGTCTCGTCAGTTGCCTTGATATCTTATATGTCCTCTCATTGTAGTGCGCTGTCTCGTCAATTTTGTATGCAGTTCTAGAATCTTTTTCTTTGTATTTCACCGTGTATCGGATTGTAGTGCCCGGTATACTGCTAGGTCTTGCATTGTATTGCTCTGGACCCGTCTTGATTGATACCTGATATGGTCTCTCATTGTAGCGCGCTGTCTCGTCAGTTTTCTAATGGGTTGTTCTCTGTTTGATGCAGATTGCATTCTACTGTCCCCTATAATGGTATGTCTTGGATTCTGTTGCTCAGTCATTTTATCGAGTGCCATCTGCGACCGGGATTGCAGCGCACTCGTCTGTGGGTTTTCCATCGGCGGTTCATTAATTGACTACCTCTTGCCTCGTCCTGCCCCGTGTTGTGTTTTGTCTTGCATTGTATTTCCCTGTAATCGCCCTGACGACCGTCTGATCCGTTCCGGTATGTGCCGGTCGGTCTTGCGGTTTTTTTAAACGTTTGTTCTTTATTTGGCTTCGTATTGCCTTGTAGTGCCCTGTATGGTGTTCTGTCTTGCGTTGTCTTGCCCTGCCGTTCTCTTCACTGTCATTGTGGACGCTCTGGGATAGTAGCCATCTGTATCGTGGGGGTTTTACCGGGTGCTCTTTCTTTGACCACCGTGTATTGCCGTGTTACCCCCTTTGTGTTGGGTCTCGAATTGTTTTACCCCGTCATTGCTTTGACTGCCATCTGATGTGTCTTAGCATTAGACCGTCCTCTATTGTCCTTTCCGAGCCTCCTGACTCAAGGGGAGGGTCTCCCTGACAGCTCGTCTGACCCTTGGCCCTAGGCAGTAAATAACCCGGGGTACGTGGCCGTGGAGTCTGGTGAGGTGCCATCCTGTGCGCTCCTGCTACCTTTGTTGAATCACTTTGTTTGTGTTTCTCAAAGGCGCTCTGTTCTCTAGGCATCCATTTTCAGTGACTGGGACTTCTTCCCTGCATCCTTAAGATGTTAGGTCTTGAGGCCAGACTTCCTAGCGCATACATCTTCTCAGGGTCAGAGTCGTTTTTTGTGGCGTGCCGTGTTTGTGGTTTTGCGTGGGGGTTTTTTGTTTGTTTTTTTTGTTTGTTTTTTTTTTTTAACGGCAGGTTGTAGTGTTACTCTGCACGGTATTTCTAAGTCAAAAGAAGACCTTGTTGTGGGGCGGGCAGTGTGTGTCACATGGGGTTCCCCCTAAAAGTGGAGGGAGAGCATCTAGGAAGAAGATGCAGAGCTGGTGGTCGGGGAGAGGCTCAGGGGAGGGGGTGATGTGCCGTGGGGCTTTGGCAATGGCCCCTGTTTCCAGTGGGCTCCAGCTGGGGCTGAGGCAGCCCAGGTGGGACCCATGAGGTGAGCATGGGCTGGGCCAAGGGCTTAAAAAGAAAGGCTGCCCTGGGGGTGGGCCTGCTTTGCCAAGGGCCTCTAGCTTCCAAGGGGGCTGCCTGGGCACAGCTGCCTGCCAGCGCTGGCTGAGGAGTCAAACGAAGGGGGTTCCGACAGGCAGGTGCCTCCAGCCAGGAACGGACGGTCCCCGCAGCGAGGAAGGATCCCTCCCAGCCATCCCTGACGGAGGGCACCACCAGCACAGAGCGCCGGGAGCTCGCTGCCTTCGTCGGCTGCGTGTGTGAGCCTCATGGGACAAGAGCGTCGAGGCATCCCCTGCCCGCTCCTAGGTGGGCAAGGGTCGTCAGGTCGCCTGCACCACGGAGGACGAAGGGGCAGAGAGAGAAGCCTGTGAGCAGCAAAGGTCTCCCACACGTGCCAGGAGCTGCGGTGAGTCGTGTGCCCTCTTGTGCATGTCCAGGCCTTTCCCTGCCATGCCTCTTCTGATCTCTGCCTGCCGCCTTGCTTGTCCCGGCTTCTGGCTCCCCAAAAGCTTTTTGCTCTTCTGCTTAATGCCAGCATGTTCTTTCTCCCCTTCTCCGTTTCCTTTCTGTGCCTCTGCCTTCCCAGCTCCCCATGCTCTATTATTTTATTCTTCCCCCACTGCCTTCTTCGCTGTTGCTTGTGAAAATTGCATTTGTAGGTCTCCCCCTACACAGCAACCTGTCTCTATTTCTAGTGACTCCCTCTGCTCCACCCCGCATCCCTCTTCCAGTGTCCTTTCTCTGTGGCTGTCGGTCCGACTCCATCTCCTGCTATTTAAATGGCTGCCTGCCTGTATGGCCAGTACCCCGTTGCTTTCCAAATCTTCTTTCTGTGTCTCCATTTACCCAGATCCCTGTCTGTGTTTTTTAATGCTTCTTGCCTGTCCTCTACTTAGTTACTTTTCCAATTTTGTTTCATTGTCTGTCTTTATTCAGTTTGTTGACCCTTTTTTTTTTTTGCTCCCTGTTTTCTTAATCTGTTTGTTTTTTAAATTTTCTTTCTCTCAACTTTTATCCAGTTTGCCATCCTCGCCTTGTTATTTTTCTTGTCTTTCTCTTACCCCCTCGCTTTAAAAATTCTGTGTCTACTTTTATGAAGCTGCCAGTACCAATTTTGGTTTCTTCTGTATTGGTCTGGTACTCTGTTCCGTTTACACTTTTTTATTTATTTTGCTCTTGCTATGTTTTTAATTTTTTTCCTTTCTTTCTGTCATCAGTCTTGCTTTTAAAAGGTTTTTTTTGTCCATTTTTATCTGGTGCACTGGGTATATTTTTAAATGTTTTCTTATTTCTTTAATGCAGAGGCTTTTTAAAATTTTCTTTCTACATCTCCGTTGCAGTTTGCCGTCCGTGTTTCCTAATTATTTTGTTTTGTTTCCCCAATCCCCATCACTTCTTAAGTTTTGGGGTTTTTTGGTCTTGTTTGTTGTCTTTATGGCTTATCTTTTCATTGAATCATTTCCTGTCTTTCCTTCCTGCTGTTGCATTTAAAATTGTCTTTCTACATCTGTCTTTGTTCGCCGTCCCTATTTTCTAATATTTCTCTTTATTTACTCTACCGGCTACCGCTCTTTCAGTGTTCTTGCTATGTATACTTTTGTTCTCTTTGCTGTCATTTTAAAATTATTTGTTGTCTTTCCTTAACGCTGTTGCTTTTTAATTTTTGTTTCTACGTCTCCGATTTAGTTTGCCATTGTTATTCTGTAATTCGTTTCCTTGCTCCTTTAATCACGGACGCTTTTAAGATTTTCCGTTTACACTTACCTCCTTTGCTGTCTTTCTTTTTAATTGTTTCTTGTCTTTCCTTCGTGCCCTCTGTTTTTTGATTTTCTTTCTAAGTGTTTTGAGTTCGCCATTTCTATTCTTTAATTTTTTTTTCTTATTTTCTTAATTCCTGTGACTTATAAAATTTTACGTCTGAGCTCTTTCTCTCAGAAACCCGTCCTCAGCTGTGTTTGTGCCTCGGAGCCCTGTTATCACCCTCTGTGCCATCTAGGATGCTTCCATTTGGTCCCCGGCCTCCTGAGGACATCTGCACTCTGTTCCACCGCCCCCCTCCACTTTCCTCCTCATGTCCCTGTACCTTCTTCTGTCCCTGTGGCCCATTCAGGACCCTTCTCATCACGTCACAACAGCTATAGATGCCTCCGAGGTTACCCTTAGCACATATTCAGCTTTGTCGCGGACTTCGCACACCCCTCTCCTTCCCTCGGAAGACTTCCCAAGTCCGTATACGTGACACAGTGTCACACCCCGAAGTTTTGCTTAGACCTGCGGAGCCTTGGGCTGCAAGATGTAACCTAGCAGCATAGCAGACTTTGGCTGAGCCCCTCCTTAGTCCAAGAAGGGTGGATAGTAGTTGCGTTTGAATTTGATATATTGGAACTTAACTAGCACAACGAAATTGTATAAGTAATATTGATGAAGAGCGTATGCTTAACGTTACAAATTTGAGTGACCGTTACGATCAAAGGAAAGGGAACTCTAATTCTTGGAAATGAAGAAAGGGACCTTTCTCTCCTGCGTCAGCAGAAGGCTGAGATACAGCTGTGAGATGGGACAGAGAGATCAGAAAACCGAGTGAGAAGGTCAAAGCACTTGCATCAAAACTCCAGTCATCGAAGAGGACATGTAAGGGCTGAACAATTCAATCGGAGAAGAGACACGCGCTTGTTACATGAACACGGGCAGGAATAGCTTATGTCATAGATGGTGAGGCTTCATAAAGCACAGGAAAAGCATCGAGGGGTCCCTCAGCTCGAGCCGTATTAAAGCAAGTCTGTGACAGAATTTGTTGCCGAACCGTTCTTTACAGTCGGAGGCTAAGACTGGATCCAGCCGCACCTAGACTCCTCCCTGAGAAGGAGTTTAGGAAGCAAGGGCTTCCGGTCTGAATGTCACTGCTCGGCAGGAGGACTTCTCGGCTGTTCTTCAACACCCAACGCTGTTCTTCTGTCCTCTCCTCCTTATAGCCGTGCAGCTATTAGTTCCCTGGCCTCCGAGGCAACGTTTACTCAGTCTGGATCCCCTCCAGATTTAATCATCACGTTCCCTGTCGCTTTTCTGTCTCTCCGGCTCCGTCGGGACTTTTCTTCTCCCGGTCACGATGCCCCTCGGGAGTTTCCCGGCGACCGGCATGCATCTCGTAGCATTTTAGGTGGGTCCGTCTTTGAGATGTAGTGCGCTCATTTGTTTCTCTGTGCTACCTAGGATTCCCGTATTTCGTCTCCAGCCACCCGGGAACATGCGTCCTCCCCTCAGACGATCATCCGAGTTCCTCCTAGTCCTCCGCCCAGCCGCCTTTTGTCTATCAGCACCCCTCGATGCCCCTTTTCTCACCCTCACCAAGCCTCCCGAGACCTTTCTGGAACTCCACAGCTCCTCATAGCATTTTATCTCCCTTTCTGTCTCTCTTGTTCCATCAGAGCCTCCCGTGCTTCTTTGCTACGTGGCGCCCCTTCATCTTTCTCTCTACCATCGAGGGCGTCTCCATGGAGTTCCGCTCTCACTCCTTCGTCTGTAGTTTGTCCGTACCTCTTCCTGAGGCTCCTAAAGCCTTGCTGCGTGTCCGAGCCTTTTTTTCCTACCCTACCCCCTCAGAACGCCTGCGCTTTTTAAAGCCTTGTCTTCCGAGTCCTTTCTTATACTCCACAGCACTTCAGCTCCCTTTCGATTTTGTTCTTTTTGTGCTCTCCGGAGCAGTACTGCCATGTACGCTGTTACACTGTCTTGCATTGCATTGTCCTGTCATTGTCGGGTTTGTGACTTTAGACTTTGTGTTTAAACCTTTCACAGTCCACTGCAATGCGACAATTGGCTGTTGTGTATTGAACTGTCTATTCGTTAAACAATTCCCAATCCCGTGCAGTCCTAGAACTGTTTGCTGTTTATTTGAGCGGGTATTGGCTTGTGCTGACCCGTATAGTGCTATGTCTGGTGTTGGATTACCCCGTCATTGTTTGGATTGTCATTTCAGCCATTGTGTTACAAAATTCTCAAGACCGTGCAGTTCTGGAAACGTTTTCTTTGTATTTCACCGTGTATCAGATTGTAGTGCCCGGTATAGTGTTAGGTCTTGCGTTGTATTGCTCTGGACCCGTCTTGATTGATATCTGATATTTTCTCTCATTGTAGTGCACTGTCTCGTCAGTTTTGTAATGGGTTGTTCTCTGACTGCGTATTGCATTCTACCGCCCCCTATGATGTTGTCTTGGATTCTGTTGCTCAGTCACTTTATCGAGTGCCATCTGCGACCGGGATTGCAGCGCACTCGTGTGTGGGTTTTCCATCGGCGGTTCATTATTTGACTACCTCTTGTCTCGTCCTGCCCTGTGTTGTGTTTTGTCTTGCATTGTATTGGTATTGCCCTGTAATCGCCCTGACGACCGTCTGATCCGTTCCGTTACGTGCCGCTCGGTCTTGCGGGGTTTTTAAACGTTTGTTCTTTATTTGGCTTCGTATTGCCTTGTAGTGCCCTGTATGGTGTTGTGTCTTGCGTTGCATTGCCCCGTCGTTCTCTTCACTGTCATTGTAGACACTCTGGGATAGTAGCCACCTGTATCGTGGGGGTTTTACCGGGTGCTCTTTCTTTGACCACCGTGTATTGCCGTGCTACCGCCTTTGTGTTGGGTCTCGAATTATGTTGCCACGTCATTGCTTTGACTGCCATCTGATGCGTCTGAGCATTAGACCGTCCTCTGTTGTCTTACGTTGTGCGTTGTATTGCTCTGTCGGTATCTTGCCTGCTGTCTGACCTCTGTTGGCGTTGGAAGGCACAGTATTGTGGGTCCCTTTGTGGGTTATTTATTTGACTGACTATTGCACTGTACTGCGCTGTGTAATGTTACGTCTCGGACTCTGTTGTCCTGTAACTGTCTCGACCGCCACCTGACGCCCTGTGGGATGGTACTGCCCTGTGTGTTGGGGTTTTGCCAGGTTGTTCTTTCTTTCATTCTGTTTTGCATTGTACTGCCCTGTGCTGTGTTACGTTTGGCATTGTATTGCCATGTAATTGTCCTGAGTGCCACGTGATATATTGTGGCAGGGTGCTGCAGTGTGTTGTGTTTATTTTTTAAGGGGTGGTTGTTGATGTGAGTGTGTTTTGCCTTGTAGTGCCCTGTATCGTGTTTTGTCTTGCGTTGTAGTGCCCTGTTATTGTCTAGACGGTCATTTTATAGACGTTCTGTCCTAGGACTGCACTGTAGTGTGACTTCTTTAATAGGTTGTTGTTTCTTTGACCGTGCAGTGTCTTGTAGTGCCCCGTATCGTGTTACACCTTGCGATGTGTTGCTCTGTCGTTGTCTCGACTGCCATCTGAGAGAGTGTCTGGCATTGTATGGCACTGTACTGTGAATTCTTTCCTTGGCTGTTCTTTATTTGATGGTGTATGGCGTTGTACTGCCCTGTGTCACTTTGTCTTGCCTTGTATTGCCCTGACGTTGTCTTGCTTGATATTTGAGCTTGTCTGGGGTTGGACTGCACTGTATTGTGAGTTTCTGAATGAGTTCTTGGGTTGTGTGTTCCATCGTAGCGTCCTGTATTGTTAGGCATTGCATTGCATTGCCCCATCGTTGTTTTGACGATCACTTGAAACATTCTGTCGGAGGACTGCGCTGTATCGTGGGTGTGTTGATGGGTTGTTCTTAATTTGGCTGCGTATTGCCTCGTGCTGCCCCGTGTTGTGTTATGTCTTGCATTGTATTGGTCTGTCATTGTTTCGACTGTTGTTTTAGGCTGTCTGGGATTGTACTGCTCTGTGTTGTGAATTCTTGAATTGGTTGTTCTTTGTTTGACCGGTGTGGTGGTGCGGTGCCCTCCTCCCCGCCGTTTCCCACCCCCTCACCCCCCCAACCCCCTTTTCTCTCCTCCCCGCAGGCAACAGAGTCAACACACCGTCTGGACTGGGGACTGAACTATTTTTTTCCCAGGCTGATCTGACTACAAGTCAATTAGCTTCCTCTACAAATAGTGGACAGGACAAGAGCCCTTGGAGCCTTCCTGCCCGGCAGCGGCCTGTTCGCCACCTGCTGCGCTTGAGCGGGGACGCTCACGTAAGTTTCCGCTCCTCGAGGTTGAGAGACGCCTTGCCGCAGCAGAATCTGGGTAAGTGACTAATAGCATGCAGAGCTTTGCAATCTTAGCTGCGTGATAGAACGGGTTGATGGCGCAGATACGATCCTTTAGAGGGAAAGGGTTGCCCAAGGCCGGGGCAAGGATGGGATCCAGCCGCACCTAGACTCCTCTCGGAGAAGGAGTTTAGAAAGCAAGGGGGTCCTTTCCGAGCCTCGTGACTCAAGGGGAGGGTCTCCCTGACAGCTCGTCTGACCCTGGCCCCTAGGCAGTAAATAACCCGGGGTACGTGGCCATGCAATCTGCTGAAGCGCTGTCACGTGCACTGCTACCTTTGTTGAATCCCTGCGTGTGTGTTTCTAAATGTTTCCTTCTCTCTTAGGAGTGAAGTGAATCGCTCTGCCCGCCACAACTGCATATTGCCTTGTCCGGCCCCGTGTGGTGTCACGTCTTGCGTTGTATGGCTCTGTTGTTGTCTTGACTGTCACCTGATCTCTTCTGCTGTTGTATGCCACCGTCTTGTCACTTCCTTCATCAGCTGTTTTTTATTTGACGGTGTATTGCATTGTACTGCCATGTACGCTGTTACGCTGTCTCGCATTGTATTGTCCTGTCATTGCCGGCTTTTTGACTTTAGACTTTGTGTTTAAAACTTTCACAGTCCACTGCAGTCTGACCATTGGCTGTTGTTTATTGAACTGTGTGTCTGTTAAACAATTCCCAATCCCGTGCAGTCCTAGAATTGTTTGCTGTTTATTTGAGCGGGTATTGGCTTGTGCTGACCCGTATAGTGCTATGTCTGGTGTTGGATTACCCCGTCATTGTTTGGATTGTCATTTCAGCCATTGTGTTAACAAATTCTCAAGACTGTGCAGTTCTGGAAACGTTTTCTTTTTATTTCACCGTGTATCGAATTGTAGTGCCCGGTATAGTGTTAGGTCTTGCGTTGTATTGCTCTGGACCCGTCTTGATGGATATCTGATATGGTCTCTCATTGCAGTGCGCTGTCTCGTCAGTTGCCTTGATATCTTATATGTCCTCTCATTGTAGTGCGCTGTCTCGTCAATTTTGTATGCAGTTCTAGAATCTTTTTCTTTGTATTTCACCGTGTATCGGATTGTAGTGCCCGGTATACTGCTAGGTCTTGCGTTGTATTGCTCTGGACCCGTCTTGATGGATATCTGATATGTCCTCTCAATGCAGTGCGCTGTCTCGTCAGTTTTGTATGCAGTTCTAGAATCGTTTTCTTTGTATTTCACCGTGTATCGGACTGTAGTGCCCGGTATACTGCTAGGTCTTGCATTGTATTGCTCTGGACCCGTCTTGATTGATATCTGATATGGTCTCTCATTGTAGCGCGCTGTCTCGTCAGTTTTCTAATGGGTTGTTCTCTGTTTGACTGCAGATTGCATTCTACTGTCCCCTATAATGGTATGTCTTGGATTCTGTTGCTCAGTCATTTTATCGAGTGCCATCTGCGACCGGGATTGCAGCGCACTCGTCTGTGGGTTTTCCATCGGCGGTTCATTAATTGACTACCTCTTGCCTCGTCCTGCCCCGTGTTGTGTTTTGTCTTGCATTGTATTTCCCTGTAATCGCCCTGACGACCGTCTGATCCGTTCCGGTATGTGCCGCTCGGTCTTGCGGGGTTTTTAAACGTTTGTTCTTTATTTGGCTTCGTATTGCCTTGTAGTGCCCTGTATGGTGTTCTGTCTTGCGTTGTCTTGCCCTGTCGTTCTCTTCACTGTCATTGTAGACACTCTGGGATAGTAGCCATCTGTATCGTGGGGGTTTTACCGGGTGCTCTTTCTTTGACCACCGTGTATTGCCGTGTTACCCCCTTTGTGTTGGGTCTCGAATTGTTTTGCCCCGTCATTGCTTTGACTGCCATCTGATGTGTCTTAGCATTAGACCATCCTCTATTGTTCTTTCCGAGCCTCCTGACTCAAGGGGAGGGTCTCCCTGACAGCTCGTCTGACCCTTGGCCCTAGGCAGTAAATAACCCGGGGTACGTGGCCGTGGAGTCTGGTGAGGTGCCATCCCGTGCGCTCCTGCTACCTTTGTTGAATCACTTTGTTTGTGTTTCTCAAAGGCGCTCTGTTCTCTAGGCATCCATTTTCAGTGACTGGGACTTCTTCCCTGCATCCTTAAGATGTTAGGTCTTGAGGCCAGACTTCCTAGCGCATACATCTTCTCAGGGTCAGAGTCGTTTTTTGTGGCGTGCCGTGTTTGTGGTTTTGCGTGGGGGTTTTTTGTTTGTTTTTTTTGTTTGTTTTTTTTTTTTAACGGCAGGTTGTAGTGTTACTCTGCACGGTATTTCTAAGTCAAAAGAAGACCTTGTTGTGGGGCGGGCAGTGTGTGTCACATGGGGTTCCCCCTAAAAGTGGAGGGAGAGCATCTAGGAAGAAGATGCAGAGCTGGTGGTCGGGGAGAGGCTCAGGGGAGGGGGTGATGTGCCGTGGGGCTTTGGCAATGGCCCCTGTTTCCAGTGGGCTCCAGCTGGGGCTGAGGCAGCCCAGGTGGGACCCATGAGGTGAGCATGGGCTGGGCCAAGGGCTTAAAAAGAAAGGCTGCCCTGGGGGTGGGCCTGCTTTGCCAAGGGCCTCTAGCTTCCAAGGGGGCTGCCTGGGCACAGCTGCCTGCCAGCGCTGGCTGAGGAGTCAAACGAAGGGGGTTCCGACAGGCAGGTGCCTCCAGCCAGGAACGGACGGTCCCCGCAGCGAGGAAGGATCCCTCCCAGCCATCCCTGACGGAGGGCACCACCAGCACAGAGCGCCGGGAGCTCGCTGCCTTCGTCGGCTGCGTGTGTGAGCCTCATGGGACAAGAGCGTCGAGGCACCCCCTGCCCGCTCCTAGGTGGGCAAGGGTCGTCAGGTCGCCTGCACCACGGAGGACGAAGGGGCAGAGAGAGAAGCCTGTGAGCAGCGAAGGTCTCCCACACGTGCCAGGAGCTGCGGTGAGTCGTGTGCCCTCTTGTGCATGTCCAGGCCTTTCCCTGCCATGCCTCTTCTGATCTCTGCCTGCCGCCTTGCTTGTCCCGGCTTCTGGCTCCCCAAAAGCTTTTTGCTCTTCTGCTTAATGCCAGCATGTTCTTTCTCCCCTTCTCCGTTTCCTTTCTGTGCCTCTGCCTTCCCAGCTCCCCATGCTCTATTATTTTATTCTTCCCCCACTGCCTTCTTCGCTGTTGCTTGTGAAAATTGCATTTGTAGGTCTCCCCCTACACAGCAACCTGTCTCTATTTCTAGTGACTCCCTCTGCTCCACCCCGCATCCCTCTTCCAGTGTCCTTTCTCTGTGGCTGTCGGTCCGACTCCATCTCCTGCTATTTAAATGGCTGCCTGCCTGTATGGCCAGTACCCCGTTGCTTTCCAAATCTTCTTTCTGTGTCTCCATTTACCCAGATCCCTGTCTGTGTTTTTTAATGCTTCTTGCCTGTCCTCTACTTAGTTACTTTTCCAATTTTGTTTCATTGTCTGTCTTTATTCAGTTTGTTGACCCTTTTTTTTTTTTGCTCCCTGTTTTCTTAATCTGTTTGTTTTTTAAATTTTCTTTCTCTCAACTTTTATCCAGTTTGCCATCCTCGCCTTGTTATTTTTCTTGTCTTTCTCTTACCCCCTCGCTTTAAAAATTCTGTGTCTACTTTTATGAAGCTGCCAGTACCAATTTTGGTTTCTTCTGTATTGGTCTGGTACTCTGTTCCGTTTACACTTTTTTATTTATTTTGCTCTTGCTATGTTTTTAATTTTTTTCCTTTCTTTCTGTCATCAGTCTTGCTTTTAAAAGGTTTTTTTTGTCCATTTTTATCTGGTGCACTGGGTATATTTTTAAATGTTTTCTTATTTCTTTAATGCAGAGGCTTTTTAAAATTTTCTTTCTACATCTCCGTTGCAGTTTGCCGTCCGTGTTTCCTAATTATTTTGTTTTGTTTCCCCAATCCCCATCACTTCTTAAGTTTTGGGGTTTTTTGGTCTTGTTTGTTGTCTTTATGGCTTATCTTTTCATTGAATCATTTCCTGTCTTTCCTTCCTGCTGTTGCATTTAAAATTGTCTTTCTACATCTGTCTTTGTTCGCCGTCCCTATTTTCTAATATTTCTCTTTATTTACTCTACCGGCTACCGCTCTTTCAGTGTTCTTGCTATGTATACTTTTGTTCTCTTTGCTGTCATTTTAAAATTATTTGTTGTCTTTCCTTAACGCTGTTGCTTTTTAATTTTTGTTTCTACGTCTCCGATTTAGTTTGCCATTGTTATTCTGTAATTCGTTTCCTTGCTCCTTTAATCACGGACGCTTTTAAGATTTTCCGTTTACACTTACCTCCTTTGCTGTCTTTCTTTTTAATTGTTTCTTGTCTTTCCTTCGTGCCCTCTGTTTTTTGATTTTCTTTCTAAGTGTTTTGAGTTCGCCATTTCTATTCTTTAATTTTTTTTTCTTATTTTCTTAATTCCTGTGACTTATAAAATTTTACGTCTGAGCTCTTTCTCTCAGAAACCCGTCCTCAGCTGTGTTTGTGCCTCGGAGCCCTGTTATCACCCTCTGTGCCATCTAGGATGCTTCCATTTGGTCCCCGGCCTCCTGAGGACATCTGCACTCTGTTCCACCGCCCCCCTCCACTTTCCTCCTCATGTCCCTGTACCTTCTTCTGTCCCTGTGGCCCATTCAGGACCCTTCTCATCACGTCACAACAGCTATAGATGCCTCCGAGGTTACCCTTAGCACATATTCAGCTTTGTCGCGGACTTCGCACGCCCCTCTCCTTCCCTCGGAAGACTTCCCAAGTCCGTATACGTGACACAGTGTCACACCCCGAAGTTTTGCTTAGACCTGCGGAGCCTTGGGCTGCAAGATGTAACCTAGCAGCATAGCAGACTTTGGCTGAGCCCCTCCTTAGTCCAAGAAGGGTGGATAGTAGTTGCGTTTGAATTTGATATATTGGAACTTAACTAGCACAACGAAATTGTATAAGTAATATTGATGAAGAGCGTATGCTTAACGTTACAAATTTGAGTGACCGTTACGATCAAAGGAAAGGGAACTCTAATTCTTGGAAATGAAGAAAGGGACCTTTCTCTCCTGCGTCAGCAGAAGGCTGAGATACAGCTGTGAGATGGGACAGAGAGATCAGAAAACCGAGTGAGAAGGTCAAAGCACTTGCATCAAAACTCCAGTCATCGAAGAGGACATGTAAGGGCTGAACAATTCAATCGGAGAAGAGACACGCGCTTGTTACATGAACACGGGCAGGAATAGCTTATGTCATAGATGGTGAGGCTTCATAAAGCACAGGAAAAGCATCGAGGGGTCCCTCAGCTCGAGCCGTATTAAAGCAAGTCTGTGACAGAATTTGTTGCCGAACCGTTCTTTACAGTCGGAGGCTAAGACTGGATCCAGCCGCACCTAGACTCCTCCCTGAGAAGGAGTTTAGGAAGCAAGGGCTTCCGGTCTGAATGTCACTGCTCGGCAGGAGGACTTCTCGGCTGTTCTTCAACACCCAACGCTGTTCTTCTGTCCTCTCCTCCTTATAGCCGTGCAGCTATTAGTTCCCTGGCCTCCGAGGCAACGTTTACCCAGTCTGGATCCCCTCCAGATTTAATCATCACGTTCCCTGTCGCTTTTCTGTCTCTCCGGCTCCGTCGGGACTTTTCTTCTCCCGGTCACGATGCCCCTCGGGAGTTTCCCGGCGACCGGCATGCATCTCGTAGCATTTTAGGTGGGTCCGTCTTTGAGATGTAGTGCGCTCATTTGTTTCTCTGTGCTACCTAGGATTCCCGTATTTCGTCTCCAGCCACCCGGGAACATGCGTCCTCCCCTCAGACGATCATCCGAGTTCCTCCTAGTCCTCCGCCCAGCCGCCTTTTGTCTATCAGCACCCCTCGATGCCCCTTTTCTCACCCTCACCAAGCCTCCCGAGACCTTTCTGGAACTCCACAGCTCCTCATAGCATTTTATCTCCCTTTCTGTCTCTCTTGTTCCATCAGAGCCTCCTGTGCTTCTTTGCTACGTGGCGCCCCTTCATCTTTCTCTCTACCATCGAGGGCGTCTCCATGGAGTTCCGCTCTCACTCCTTCGTCTGTAGTTTGTCCGTACCTCTTCCTGAGGCTCCTAAAGCCTTGCTGCGTGTCCGAGCCTTTTTTTCCTACCCTACCCCCTCAGAACGCCTGCGCTTTTTAAAGCCTTGTCTTCCGAGTCCTTTCTTATACTCCACAGCACTTCAGCTCCCTTTCGATTTTGTTCTTTTTGTGCTCTCCGGAGCAGTACTGCCATGTACGCTGTTACACTGTCTTGCATTGCATTGTCCTGTCATTGTCGGGTTTGTGACTTTAGACTTTGTGTTTAAACCTTTCACAGTCCACTGCAATTGGACAATTGGCTGTTGTGTATTGAACTGTCTATTCGTTAAACAATTCCCAATCCCGTGCAGTCCTAGAACTGTTTGCTGTTTATTTGAGCGGGTATTGGCTTGTGCTGACCCGTATAGTGCTATGTCTGGTGTTGGATTACCCCGTCATTGTTTGGATTGTCATTTCAGCCATTGTGTTACAAAATTCTCAAGACCGTGCAGTTCTGGAAACGTTTTCTTTGTATTTCACCGTGTATCAGATTGTAGTGCCCGGTATAGTGTTAGGTCTTGCGTTGTATTGCTCTGGACCCGTCTTGATTGATATCTGATATTTTCTCTCATTGTAGTGCACTGTCTCGTCAGTTTTGTAATGGGTTGTTCTCTGACTGCGTATTGCATTCTACCGCCCCCTATAATGTTGTCTTGGATTCTGTTGCTCAGTCACTTTATCGAGTGCCATCTGCGACCGGGATTGCAGCGCACTCGTGTGTGGGTTTTCCATCGGCGGTTCATTATTTGACTACCTCTTGTCTCGTCCTGCCCTGTGTTGTGTTTTGTCTTGCATTGTATTGGTATTGCCCTGTAATCGCCCTGACGACCGTCTGATCCGTTCCGTTACGTGCCGCTCGGTCTTGCGGGGTTTTTAAACGTTTGTTCTTTATTTGGCTTCGTATTGCCTTGTAGTGCCCTGTATGGTGTTGTGTCTTGCGTTGCATTGCCCCGTCGTTCTCTTCACTGTCATTGTAGACACTCTGGGATAGTAGCCACCTGTATCGTGGGGGTTTTACCGGGTGCTCTTTCTTTGACCACCGTGTATTGCCGTGCTACCGCCTTTGTGTTGGGTCTCGAATTATGTTGCCACGTCATTGCTTTGACTGCCATCTGATGCGTCTGAGCATTAGACCGTCCTCTGTCTTACGTTGTGCGTTGTATTGCTCTGTCGGTATCTTGCCTGCTGTCTGACCTCTGTTGGCGTTGGAAGGCACAGTATTGTGGGTCCCTTTGTGGGTTATTTATTTGACTGACTATTGCACTGTACTGCGCTGTGTAATGTTAGTCTCGGACTCTGTCCTGTAACTGTCTCGACCGCCACCTGACGCCCTGTGGGATGGTACTGCCCTGTGTGTTGGGGTTTTGCCAGGTTGTTCTTTCTTTCATTCTGTTTTGCATTGTACTGCCCTGTGCTGTGTTACGTTTGGCATTGTATTGCCATGTAATTGTCCTGAGTGCCACGTGATATATTGTGGCAGGGTGCTGCAGTGTGTTGTGTTTATTTTTTAAGGGGTGGTTGTTGATGTGAGTGTGTTTTGCCTTGTAGTGCCCTGTATCGTGTTTTGTCTTGCGTTGTAGTGCCCTGTCATTGTCTAGACGGTCATTTTATAGACGTTCTGTACTAAGACTGCACTGTAGTGTGACTTCTTTAATAGGTTGTTGTTTCTTTGACCGTGCAGTGTCTTGTAGTGCCCCGTATCGTGTTACGCCTTGCGATGTGTTGCTCTGTCGTTGTCTCGACTGCCATCTGAGAGAGTGTCTGGCATTGTATGGCACTGCACTGTGAATTCTTTCCTTGGCTGTTCTTTATTTGATGGTGTATGGCGTTGTACTGCCCTGTGTCACTTTGTCTTGCCTTGTATTGCCCTGACGTTGTCTTGCTTGATATTTGAGCTTGTCTGGGGTTGGACTGCACTGTATTGTGAGTTTCTGAATGAGTTCTTGGGTTGTGTGTTCCATCGTAGCGTCCTGTATTGTTAGGCATTGCATTGCATTGCCCCATCGTTGTTTTGACGATCACTTGAAACATTCTGTCGGAGGACTGCGCTGTATCGTGGGTGTGTTGATGGGTTGTTCTTAATTTGGCTGCGTATTGCCTCGTGCTGCCCCGTGTTGTGTTATGTCTTGCATTGTATTGGTCTGTCATTGTTTCGACTGTTGTTTTAGGCTGTCTGGGATTGTACTGCTCTGTGTTTGTGAATTCTTGAATTGGTTGTTCTTTGTTTGACCGGTGTGGTGCCCTCCTCCCCGCCGTTTCCCACCCCCTCACCCCCCCAACCCCCTTTTCTCTCCTCCCCGCAGGCAACAGAGTCAACACACCGTCTGGACTGGGGACTGAGTTATTTTTTTCCCAGGCTGATCTGACTACAAGTCAATTAGCTTCCTCTACAAATAGTGGACAGGACAAGAGCCCTTGGAGCCTTCCTGCCCGGCAGCGGCCTGTTCGCCACCTGCTGCGCTTGAGCGGGGACGCTCACGTAAGGTTCTGCTCCTCGAGGTTGAGAGATGCCTTGCCGCAGCAGAATCTGGGTAAGTGACTAATAGCATGCAGAGCTTTGCAATCTTAGCTGCGTGATAGAACGGGTTGATGGCGCAGATACGATCCTTTAGAGGGAAAGGGTTGCCCAAGGCCGGGGCAAGGATGGGATCCAGCCGCACCTAGACTCCTCTCGGAGAAGGAGTTTAGAAAGCAAGGGGGTCCTTTCCGAGCCTCGTGACTCAAGGGGAGGGTCTCCCTGACAGCTCGTCTGACCCTGGCCCCTAGGCAGTAAATAACCCGGGGTACGTGGCCGTGCAATCTGCTGAAGCGCTGTCACGTGCACTGCTACCTTTGTTGAATCCCTGCGTGTGTGTTTCTAAATGTTTCCTTCTCTCTTGGAGTGAAGTGAATCGCTCTGCCCGCCACAACTGCATATTGCCTTGTCCGGCCCCGTGTGGTGTCACGTCTTGGTTGTATGGCTCTGTTGTTGTCTTGACTGTCACCTGATCTTTTCTGCCGTTGTATGCCACTGTCTTGTCACTTCCTTCATCAGCTGTTTTTTATTTGACGGTGTATTGCATTGTACTGCCATGTATGCTGTTACGCTGTCTCGCATTGTATTGTCCTGTCATTGCTGGGTTTGTGACTTTAGACTTTGTGTTTAAACCTTTCACAGTCCACTGCAGTCCAAAAATTGGCTGTTGTTTATTGAAATGTGTATTCGTTAAACAATTCCCAATCCCGTGCAGTCCTAGAACTGTTTGCTGTTTATTTGAGCGGGTATTGGCTTGTGCTGACCCATATAGTGCTATGTCTGGTGTTGGATTACCCCGTCATTGTTTGGATTGTCATTTCAGCCATTGTGTTAACAAATTCTCAAGACTGTGCGGTTCTGGACTCGTTTACTTTTTATTTCACCGTTTATTGGATTGTAGTGCCCGGTATAGTGTTAGCTCTGGTGACAGCTCCCATGCCCGAAAAGCCAGGAGGGAAAGCCGTGCCTCGTTGGAAAGCTCTTTGGCAGCCGCTCGCGTGGCCCCACAGCCCGTGGGGCTGCGGGCTTTCCGGCGGCCGTCAGCCTCGGCGACACCGGCGCCCACGTGGCGCCGCCGCGCCAGCCTGCGAAGCATTTTCCGGTAGGGCCGCGGCTCTGGCGACAGCTCCCACGCCCGAAGAGCCAGGAGGGAAAGCCGTGCCTCCTTGGAAAGCTCTTTGGCAGCCGCTGGCGTGGCCCCACAGCCCGTGGGGCTGCGGGCTTTCCAGCAGCCGTCAGCCTCGGCGACACCGGCGCCCACGTGGCGCCGCCGCGCCAGCGTGCAAAGCATTTTCCGGTAGCGCCGTGGCTCTGGCGACAGCTCCCACGCCCGAAGAGCCAGGAGGGAAAGCCGTGCCTCGTTGGAAATCTCTTTGGCAGCCGCTCGCGTGGCCCCACAGCCCGTGGGGCTGCGGGCTTTCTGGCGGCCGTCAGCCTCGGCGACAACAGCGCCCACGTGGCGCCGCCACGCCAGCCTGCAAAGCATTTTCCGGTAGGGCCGCGGCTCTGGCGACAGCTCCCCCGCCCGAAGAGCCAGGAGGGAAAGCCGTGCCTCGTTGGAAAGCTCTTTGGCAGCCGCTCGCGTGGCCCCACAGCCCGTGGGGCTGCGGGCTTTCCGGCGGCCGTCAGCCTCGGCGACACCGGCGCCCACGTGGCGCCGCCGCGCCAGCCTGCGAAGCATTTTCCGGTAGGGCCGCGGCTCTGGCGACAGCTCCCACGCCCGAAGAGCCAGGAGGGAAAGCCGTGCCTCCTTGGAAAGCTCTTCGGCACCCGCTCGCGTGGCCCCACAGCCCGTGGGGCTGCGGGCTTTCCGGTGGCCGTCAGCCTCGGCGACAACGGCGCCCACGTGGCGCCGCCGCGCCAGCCTGCGAAGCATTTTCCGGTAGGGCCGCGGCTCTGGTGACAGCTCCCACGCCCGAAGAGCCAGGAGGGAAAGCCGTGCCTCCCTGGAAAGCTCTTTGGCAGCCGCTCGCGTGGCCCCACAGCCCGTGGGGCTGCGGGCTTTCTGGCGGCCGTCAGCCTCGGCGACACCGGTGCCCACGTGGCGCCGCCACGCCAGCCTGCGAAGCATTTTCCGGTAGGGCCGCGGCTCTGGCGACAGCTCCCACACCCGAAGAGCCAGGAGGGAAAGCCGTGCCTCCTTGGAAAGCTCTTTGGCAGCCACTCGCGTGGCCCCACAGCCCGTGGGGCTGCGGGCTTTCCGGCGGCCGTCAGCCTCGGCGACACTGGTGCCCACGTGGCGCCGCCGCGCCAGCCTGCAAAGCATTTTCCGGTAGGGCCGCGGCTCTGGCGACAGCTCCCACGCCCGAAGAGCCAGGAGGGAAAGCCGTGCCTCCTTGGAAAGCTCTTTGGCAGCCGCTCGCGTGGCCCCACAGCTCGTGGGGCTGCGGGCTTTCCGGCGGCCGTCAGCCTCGGCGACACCGGCGCCCACGTGGCGCGGCCACGCCAGCCTGCGAAGCATTTTCCGGTAGGGCCGCGGCTCTGGCGACAGCTCCCACGCCCGAAGAGCCAGGAGGGAAAGCCGTGCCTCGTTGGAAACCTCTTTGGCAGCCGCTCGCGTGGCCCCACAGCCCGTGGGGCTGCGGGCTTTCCGGCGGCCATCAGCCTCGGCGACACCGGTGCCCACGTGGCGCCGCCGCGCCAGTCTGCGAAGCATTTTATGGTAGGGCCGCGGCTCTGGCGACAGCTCCCACGCCCGAAGAGCCAGGAGGGAAAGCCTTGCCTCGTTGGAAACTTCTTTGGCAGCCGCTCGCGTGGCCCCACAGCCCGTGGGGCTGCGGGCTTTCCGGCGCCCGTCAGCCTCGGCGACACCTGCAACCACGTGTTGCCGCCACGCCAGCCTGCGAAGCATTTTCCGGTAGGGCCGCGGCTCTGGCGACAGCTCCCACGCCTGAAGAGCCAGGAGGGAAAGCCGTGCCTCGTTGGAAAGCTCTTTGACAGCCACTCGCGTGGCCCCACAGCCCGTGGGGCTGCGGGCTTTCCGGCGGCCGTCAGCCTCGGCGACACCGGTGCCCACGTGGCGCCGCCGCGCCAGCCTGCAAAGCATTTTCGGGTAGGGCTGCGGCTCTGGTGACAGTTCCCACGCCCGAAGAGCCAGGAGGGAAAGCCGTGCCTCCTTGGAAAGCTCTTTGGCAGCCGCTCGCGTGGCCCCACAGCCCGTGGGGCTGTGGGCTTTCCAGCGGCCGTCAGCCTCGGTGACTCCGGCGCCCACGTGGCGCCGCCACGCCAGCCTGCGAAGCATTTTCCGGTAGGGCCGCGGCTCTGGCGATAGCTCCCACGCCCGAAGAGCCAGGAGGGAAAGCCGTGCCTCGTTAGAAAGCTCTTTGGCAGCCGCTCGCGTGGCCCCACAGCCCGTGGGGCTGCGGGCTTTCTGGCGGCCGTCAGCCTCGGCGACACCTGCGACCACGTGTCGCCGCCACGCCAGCCTGCGAAGCATTTTCCAGTAGGGCCGTGGCTCTGGCGACAGCTCCCACGCCCGAAGAGCCAGGAGGGAAAGCCGTGCCTCGTTGGAAATCTCTTTGGCAGCCGCTCGCGTGGCCCCACAGCCCGTGGGGCTGCGGGCTTTCCGGCGGCCGTCAGCCTCGGGGACACCGGCGCCCACGTGGCGCCGCCGTGCCAGCCTGCGAAGCATTTTCCGGTAGGGCCGCGGCTCTGGCGACAGCTCCCATGCCCGAAGAGCCAGGAGGGAAAGCCGTGCCTCCTTGGAAAGCTCTTTGGCAGCCGCTCGCGTGGCCCCACAGCCTGTGGGGCTGCGGGCTTTCCGGCGGCCGTCAGCCTCGGCGACACCGGCGCCCACGTGGCGCCGCCTCGCCAGACTGCGAAGCATTTTCCGGTAGGGCCGCGGCTCTGGTGACAGCTCCCACGCCCGAAGAGCCAGGAGCGAAAGCCGTGCCTCCTTGGAAAGCTCTTTGGCAGCCGCTCGCATGGCCCCACAGCCCGTGGGGCTGCGGGCTTTCCAGCGGCCGTCAGCCTCGGCAACACCGGTGCCCACGTGGCGCCGCCGCGCCAGCCTGCAAAGCATTTTCCGGTGGGGCCGCGGCTCTGGCAACAGCTCCCACGCCCGAAGAGCCAGGAGGGAAAGCCGTGTCTCCTTGGAAAGCTCTTTGGTAGCCACTCGCATGGCCCCACAGCCCGTGGGGCTGCGGGCTTTCCGGCGGCCGTCAGCCTTGGCGACACCGGTGCACACGTGGCGCCGCCGCGCCAGCCTGAGAAGCATTTTCCGGTAGGGCCGCGGCTCTGGCGACAGCTCCCACACCCGAAGAGCCAGGAGGGAAAGCCGTGCCTCCTTGGAAAGCCCTTTGGCAGCCGCTCGCGTGGCCCCACAGTCCGTGGGGCTGCGGGCTTTCCGGCGGCCGTCAGCCTCGGCAACACCGGTGCCCACGTGGCGCCGCCGCGCCAGCGTGCGAAGCATTTTCCGGTGGGGCCGGGGCTCTGGCAACAGCTCCCACGCCCGAAGAGCCAGGAGAGAAAGCCGTGTCTCCTTGGAAAGCTCTTTGGCAGCCACTCGCATGGCCCCACAGCCCGTGGGGCTGCGGGCTTTCCGGCGGCCGTCAGCCTTGGCGACACCGGTGCCCACGTGGCGCCGCCGCGCCAGCCTGAGAAGCATTTTCCGGTAGGGCCGCGGCTCTGGCGAGAGCTCCCACACCCGAAGAGACAGGAGGGAAAGCCGTGCCTCCTTGGAAAGCCCTTTGGCAGCCGCTCGCGTGGCCCCACAGCCCGTGGGGCTGCGGGCTTTCTGGCGGCCGTCAGCCTCGGCGACACCGGTGCCCACGTGGCGCCGCCACGCCAGCCTGCAAAGCATTTTCCGGTAGGGCCACGGCTATGGCGACAGCTCCCACGCCCGAAGAGCCAGGAGGGAAAGCCGTGCCTCATTGGAAAGCTCTTTGGCAGCCGCTCGCATGGCCCCACAGCCCGTGGGGCTGCGGGCTTTCCGGCGGCCGTCAGCCTTGGCGACACCGGTGCCCACGTGGCGCCGCCGCGCCAGCCTGCGAAGCATTTTCCGGTAGGGCCGCGGCTCTGGCGACAGCTCCCACACCCGAAGAGCCAGGAGCGAAAGCCGTGCCTCATTGGAAAGCTCTTTGGCAGCCGCTCACGTGGCCCCACAGCCCGTGGGGCTACGGGCGTTCCGGCGGCCGTCAGCCTCGGCGACACCGGTGCCCACGTGGCGCCGCCGCGCCAGCCTGCAAAGCATTTTCCGGTAGGGCCGCAGCTCTGGCGACAGCTCCCACGCCCGAAGAGCCAGGAGGGAAAGCCGTGCCTCCTTGGAAAGCTCTTTGGCAGCCGCTCGCGTGGCCCCACAGCCCGTGGGGCTGCGGGCTTTCCGGCGGCTGTCAGATTCGGCGACACTGGCGCCTACGTGGCGCGGCCACGCCAGCCTGCGAAGCATTTTCCGGTAGGGCCGCGGCTCTGGCGACAGCTCCCACGCCCGAAGAGCCAGGAGGGAAAGCCGTGCCTCGTTGGAAAGCTCTTTGGCAGCCGCTCGCATGGCCCCACAGCCCGTGGGGCTGCGGGCTTTCCGGCGGCCGTCAGCCTCGGCGACACCGGCGCCCACGTGGCGCCGCCGCGCCAGCCTGCGAAGCATTTTCCGGTAGGGCCGCGGCTCTGGTGACAGCTCCCACGCCCGAAGAGCCAGGAGGGAAAGCCGTGCCTCCTTGGAAAGCTCTTTGGCAGCCGCTCGCGTGGCCCCACAGCCCGTGGGGCTGCGGGCTTTCCGGCGGCAGTCATCCTTGGCGACACCGGCGCCCACGTGGCGCCGCTGCGCCAGCCTGCGAAGCATTTTCGGGTAGGGCCGTGGCTCTGGCGACAGCTCCCACGCCCGAAGAGCCAGGAGGGAACGCCGTGCCTCGTTGGAAATTTCTTTGGCAGCCGCTCGCGTGGCCCCACAGCCCGTGGGGCTGCGGGCTTTCCGGCGGCCGTCACCCTCGGCGACACTGGTGCCCACGTGGCGCCGTCGCGCCAGCCTGCAAAGCATTTTCCGGTAGGGCCGCGGCTCTGGCGACAGCTCCCACGCCCGAAGAGCCAGGAGGAAAAGCCGTGCCTCCTTGCAAAGCTCTTTGGCAGCCGCTCGCGTGGCCCCACAGCCCGTGGGGCTGCGGGCTTTCCGGCGGCCGTCAGCCACGGCGACACCGGTGCTCACGTGGCGCCGCCGCGCCAGCCTGCAAAGCATTTTCCGGTAGGGCCGTGGCTCTGGCGACAGCTCCCACGCCCGAAGAGCCAGGAGGGAAAGCCGTGCCTTGTTGGAAAGCTCTTTGGCAGCCGCTCGCATGGCCCCACAGCCCGTGGGACTGCGGGCTTTCCGGCGGCCGTCAGATTCGGCGACACTGGCGCCTACGTGGCGCGGCCACGCCAGCCTGCGAAGCATTTTCCGGTAGGGCCGCGGCTCTGGCGACAGCTCCCACGCCCGAAGAGCCAGGAGGGAAAGCCGTGCCTCATTGGAAAGCTCTTTGGCAGCCGCTCGCGTGGCCCCGCAGCCCCACGGGCTGCGGGCTTTCCAGCGGCCATCAACCTCGGCGACACCGGCGCCCACGAGGCGCCGCCGCGCCAGACTGCGAAGCATTTTCCGGTAGGGTCGTGGCTCTGGCGACAGCTCCCACGCCCAAAGAGCCAGGAGGGAAAGCCGTGCCTACTTGGAAAGCTCTTTGGCAGCCGCTCGCGTGGCCCCACAGCCCGTGGGGCTGCGGGCTTTCCGGCGGCCGTCAGCCTCGGCGACACCGGCGCCCACGTGGCACCACCGCGCCAGCCTGCGAAGCATTTTCCGGTAGGGCCGCGGCTCTGGCGACAGCTCCCACGCCCGAAGAGCCAGGAGGGAAAGCCGTGCCTCCTTGGAACGCTCTTTGGCAGCCGCTCGCGTGGCCCCACAGCCCGTGGGGCTGCGGGCTTTCCGGCGGCCGTCAGCCTCGGCGACACCTGCAACCACGTGTTGCCGCCACGCCAGCCTGCGAAGCATTTTCCGGTAGGGCCGCGGCTCTGGCGACAGCTCCCACGCCCGAAGAGCCAGGAGGGAAAGCCGTGCCTCCTTGGAAACCTCTTTGGCAGCCGCTCGCGTGGCCCCACAGCCCGTGGGGCTGCGGGCTTTCCGGCGGCCGTCAGCCTCGGCGACACCGGCGCCCACGTGGCGCCGCCGCGCCAGCCTGCGAAGCATTTTCCGGTAGGGCCGCGGTTCTGGCGACAGTTCCTACACCCGAAGAGCCAGGAGGGAAAGCCGTGCCTCGTTGGAAAGCTCTTTGGCAGCCGCTCGCATGGCCCCACAGCCCGTGGGGCTGCGGGCTTTCCGGCGGCCGTCAGCCTCGGCGACACCGGCGCCCACGTGGCGCCGCCGCGCCAGCCTGCGAAGCATTTTCCGATAGGGCCGTGGCTCTGGTGACAGCTCCCACGCCCGAAGAGCCAGGAGGGAAAGCCGTGCCTCATTGGAAAGCTCTTTGGCAGCCGCTCGCGTGGCCCCACAGCCCGTGGGGCTGCGGGCTTTCCGGCGGCCGTCAGCCTCGGCGACACCGGCGCCCACGTGGCGCCGCCGCGCCAGACTGCGACGCATTTTCCGGTAGGGCCGCGGCTCTGGTGACAGCTCCCACGCCCGAAGAGCCAGGAGGGAAAGCCGTGTCTCCTTGGAAAGCTCTTTGGCAGCCGCTCGCGTGGCCCCACAGCCCGTGGGGCTGCGGGTTTTCCGGCGGCCGTCAGCCTCGGCGACACCGGCGCCCACGTGGCGCCGCCGCGCCAGCCTGCAAAGCATTTTCCGGTAGGGCCGCGGCTCTGGCGACAGCTCCCACGCCCGAAGAGCCAGGAGGGAAAGCCGTGCCTCCTTGGAAAGCTCTTTGGCAGCCGCTCGCGTGGCCCCACAGCCCGTGGGGCTGCGGGCTTTCCGGCGGCCCTCAGATTCGGCGACACTGGCGCCCACGTGGCGCCGCCGCGCCAGCCTGCGAAGCATTTTCCGGTAGGGCCGCGGCTCTGGCGACAGCTCCCACGCCCGAAGAGCCAGGAGGGAAAGCCGTGCCTCCTTGGAAAGCTCTTTGGCAGCCGCTCGCGTGGCCCCACAGCCCGTGGGGCTGCGGGTTTTCCGGCGGCCGTCAGCCTCGGCGACACCGGCGCCCACGTGGCGCCGCCGCGCCAGCCTGCGAAGCATTTTCCGGTAGGGCCGCGGCTCTGGCGACAGCTCCCACGCCCGAAGAGCCAGGAGGGAAAGCCGTGCCTCGTTGGAAAGCTCTTTGGCAGCCACTCGCGTGGCCCCACAGCCCGTGGGGCTGCGGGTTTTCCGGCGGCCGTCAGCCTCGGCGACACCGGCGCCCACGTGGCGCCGCCGCGCCAGCCTGCAAAGCATTTTCCGGTAGGGCCGCGGCTCTGGCGACAGCTCCCACGCCCGAAGAGCCAGGAGGGAAAGCCGTGCCTCCTTGGAAAGCTCTTTGGCAGCCGCTCGCGTGGCCCCACAGCCCGTGGGGCTGCGGGCTTTCCGGCGGCCGTCAGATTCGGCGACACTGGCGCCTACGTGGCGCGGCCACGCCAGCCTGCGAAGCATTTTCCGGTAGGGCCGCGGCTCTGGCGACAGCTCCCACGCCCGAAGAGCCAGGAGGGAAAGCCGTGCCTCCTTGGAAAGCTCTTTGGCAGCCGCTCGCGTGGCCCCACAGCCCGTGGGGCTGCGGGCTTTCCGGCGGCCGTCAGCCTCGGCGACACCAGCGCCCACGTGGCGCCGCCGCGCCAGCCTGCGAAGCATTTTCGGGTAGGGCCGCGGCTCTGGTGACAGCTCCCACGCCCGAAGAGCCAGGAGGGAAAGCCGTGCCTCCTTGGAAAGCTCTTTGGCAGCCGCTCGCGTGGCCCCACAGCCCGTGGGGCTGTGGGCTTTCCGGCGGCCATCAGCCTCGGCGACACCGGCGCCCACGTGGCGCCGCCACGCCAGCCTGCGAAGCATTTTCCGGTAGGGCCGCGGCTCTGGCGACAGCTCCCACGCCCGAAGAGCCAGGAGGGAAAGCCATGCCTCCTTGGAAAGCTCTTCGGCAGCCGCTCGCGTGGCCCCACAGCCCGTGGGGCTGCGGGCTTTCCGGCGGCCATCAACCTCGGCGACACCGGCGCCCACGTGGCGCCGCCGCGCCAGCCTGCGAAGCATTTTCCGGTAGGGCCGCAGCTCTGGCGACAGCTCCCACGCCCGAAGAGCCAGGAGGGAAAGCCGTGCCTCCTTGGAAAGCTCTTTGGCAGCCGCTCGCGTGGCCCCACAGCCCGTGGGGCTGCGGGCTTTCCGGCTGCCGTCAGCCTCGGCGACACCGGCGCCCACGTGGCGCGGCCACGCCAGCCTGCGAAGCATTTTCCGGTAGGGCCGCGGCTCTGGCGACAGCTCCCACGCCCGAAGAGCCAGGAGGGAAAGCCGTGCCTCGTTGGAAACCTCTTTGGCAGCCGCTCGCGTGGCCCCACAGCCCGTGGGGCTGCGGGCTTTCCGGCGGCCATCAGTCTCGGCGACACCGGCGCCCACGTGGCGCCCCCCGCGCCAGCCTGCGAAGCATTTTCCGGTAGGGCCGCGGCTCTGGTGACAGCTCCCACGCCCGAAGAGCCAGGAGGGAAAGCCGTGCCTCCTTGGAAAGCTCTTTGGCAGCCGCTCGCGTGGCCCCACAGCCCGTGGGGCTGCGGGCTTTCCGGCGGCAGTCATCCTTGGCGACACCGGCGCCCACGTGGCGCCGCTGCGCCAGCCTGCGAAGCATTTTCGGGTAGGGCCGTGGCTCTGGCGACAGCTCCCACGCCCGAAGAGCCAGGAGGGAACGCCGTGCCTCGTTGGAAATTTCTTTGGCAGCCGCTCGCGTGGCCCCACAGCCCGTGGGGCTGCGGGCTTTCCGGCGGCCGTCACCCTCGGCGACACTGGTGCCCACGTGGCGCCGTCGCGCCAGCCTGCAAAGCATTTTCCGGTAGGGCCGCGGCTCTGGCGACAGCTCCCACGCCCGAAGAGCCAGGAGGAAAAGCCGTGCCTCCTTGCAAAGCTCTTTGGCAGCCGCTCGCGTGGCCCCACAGCCCGTGGGGCTGCGGGCTTTCCGGCGGCCGTCAGCCACGGCGACACCGGTGCTCACGTGGCGCCGCCGCGCCAGCCTGCAAAGCATTTTCCGGTAGGGCCGTGGCTCTGGCGACAGCTCCCACGCCCGAAGAGCCAGGAGGGAAAGCCGTGCCTTGTTGGAAAGCTCTTTGGCAGCCGCTCGCATGGCCCCACAGCCCGTGGGACTGCGGGCTTTCCGGCGGCCGTCAGATTCGGCGACACTGGCGCCTACGTGGCGCGGCCACGCCAGCCTGCGAAGCATTTTCCGGTAGGGCCGCGGCTCTGGCGACAGCTCCCACGCCCGAAGAGCCAGGAGGGAAAGCCGTGCCTCATTGGAAAGCTCTTTGGCAGCCGCTCGCGTGGCCCCGCAGCCCCACGGGCTGCGGGCTTTCCAGCGGCCATCAACCTCGGCGACACCGGCGCCCACGAGGCGCCGCCGCGCCAGACTGCGAAGCATTTTCCGGTAGGGTCGTGGCTCTGGCGACAGCTCCCACGCCCAAAGAGCCAGGAGGGAAAGCCGTGCCTACTTGGAAAGCTCTTTGGCAGCCGCTCGCGTGGCCCCACAGCCCGTGGGGCTGCGGGCTTTCCGGCGGCCGTCAGCCTCGGCGACACCGGCGCCCACGTGGCACCACCGCGCCAGCCTGCGAAGCATTTTCCGGTAGGGCCGCGGCTCTGGCGACAGCTCCCACGCCCGAAGAGCCAGGAGGGAAAGCCGTGCCTCCTTGGAACGCTCTTTGGCAGCCGCTCGCGTGGCCCCACAGCCCGTGGGGCTGCGGGCTTTCCGGCGGCCGTCAGCCTCGGCGACACCTGCAACCACGTGTTGCCGCCACGCCAGCCTGCGAAGCATTTTCCGGTAGGGCCGCGGCTCTGGCGACAGCTCCCACGCCCGAAGAGCCAGGAGGGAAAGCCGTGCCTCCTTGGAAACCTCTTTGGCAGCCGCTCGCGTGGCCCCACAGCCCGTGGGGCTGCGGGCTTTCCGGCGGCCGTCAGCCTCGGCGACACCGGCGCCCACGTGGCGCCGCCGCGCCAGCCTGCGAAGCATTTTCCGGTAGGGCCGCGGTTCTGGCGACAGTTCCTACACCCGAAGAGCCAGGAGGGAAAGCCGTGCCTCGTTGGAAAGCTCTTTGGCAGCCGCTCGCATGGCCCCACAGCCCGTGGGGCTGCGGGCTTTCCGGCGGCCGTCAGCCTCGGCGACACCGGCGCCCACGTGGCGCCGCCGCGCCAGCCTGCGAAGCATTTTCCGATAGGGCCGTGGCTCTGGTGACAGCTCCCACGCCCGAAGAGCCAGGAGGGAAAGCCGTGCCTCATTGGAAAGCTCTTTGGCAGCCGCTCGCGTGGCCCCACAGCCCGTGGGGCTGCGGGCTTTCCGGCGGCCGTCAGCCTCGGCGACACCGGCGCCCACGTGGCGCCGCCGCGCCAGACTGCGACGCATTTTCCGGTAGGGCCGCGGCTCTGGTGACAGCTCCCACGCCCGAAGAGCCAGGAGGGAAAGCCGTGTCTCCTTGGAAAGCTCTTTGGCAGCCGCTCGCGTGGCCCCACAGCCCGTGGGGCTGCGGGTTTTCCGGCGGCCGTCAGCCTCGGCGACACCGGCGCCCACGTGGCGCCGCCGCGCCAGCCTGCAAAGCATTTTCCGGTAGGGCCGCGGCTCTGGCGACAGCTCCCACGCCCGAAGAGCCAGGAGGGAAAGCCGTGCCTCCTTGGAAAGCTCTTTGGCAGCCGCTCGCGTGGCCCCACAGCCCGTGGGGCTGCGGGCTTTCCGGCGGCCCTCAGATTCGGCGACACTGGCGCCCACGTGGCGCCGCCGCGCCAGCCTGCGAAGCATTTTCCGGTAGGGCCGCGGCTCTGGCGACAGCTCCCACGCCCGAAGAGCCAGGAGGGAAAGCCGTGCCTCCTTGGAAAGCTCTTTGGCAGCCGCTCGCGTGGCCCCACAGCCCGTGGGGCTGCGGGTTTTCCGGCGGCCGTCAGCCTCGGCGACACCGGCGCCCACGTGGCGCCGCCGCGCCAGCCTGCGAAGCATTTTCCGGTAGGGCCGCGGCTCTGGCGACAGCTCCCACGCCCGAAGAGCCAGGAGGGAAAGCCGTGCCTCGTTGGAAAGCTCTTTGGCAGCCACTCGCGTGGCCCCACAGCCCGTGGGGCTGCGGGTTTTCCGGCGGCCGTCAGCCTCGGCGACACCGGCGCCCACGTGGCGCCGCCGCGCCAGCCTGCAAAGCATTTTCCGGTAGGGCCGCGGCTCTGGCGACAGCTCCCACGCCCGAAGAGCCAGGAGGGAAAGCCGTGCCTCCTTGGAAAGCTCTTTGGCAGCCGCTCGCGTGGCCCCACAGCCCGTGGGGCTGCGGGCTTTCCGGCGGCCGTCAGATTCGGCGACACTGGCGCCTACGTGGCGCGGCCACGCCAGCCTGCGAAGCATTTTCCGGTAGGGCCGCGGCTCTGGCGACAGCTCCCACGCCCGAAGAGCCAGGAGGGAAAGCCGTGCCTCCTTGGAAAGCTCTTTGGCAGCCGCTCGCGTGGCCCCACAGCCCGTGGGGCTGCGGGCTTTCCGGCGGCCGTCAGCCTCGGCGACACCAGCGCCCACGTGGCGCCGCCGCGCCAGCCTGCGAAGCATTTTCGGGTAGGGCCGCGGCTCTGGTGACAGCTCCCACGCCCGAAGAGCCAGGAGGGAAAGCCGTGCCTCCTTGGAAAGCTCTTTGGCAGCCGCTCGCGTGGCCCCACAGCCCGTGGGGCTGTGGGCTTTCCGGCGGCCATCAGCCTCGGCGACACCGGCGCCCACGTGGCGCCGCCACGCCAGCCTGCGAAGCATTTTCCGGTAGGGCCGCGGCTCTGGCGACAGCTCCCACGCCCGAAGAGCCAGGAGGGAAAGCCATGCCTCCTTGGAAAGCTCTTCGGCAGCCGCTCGCGTGGCCCCACAGCCCGTGGGGCTGCGGGCTTTCCGGCGGCCATCAACCTCGGCGACACCGGCGCCCACGTGGCGCCGCCGCGCCAGCCTGCGAAGCATTTTCCGGTAGGGCCGCAGCTCTGGCGACAGCTCCCACGCCCGAAGAGCCAGGAGGGAAAGCCGTGCCTCCTTGGAAAGCTCTTTGGCAGCCGCTCGCGTGGCCCCACAGCCCGTGGGGCTGCGGGCTTTCCGGCTGCCGTCAGCCTCGGCGACACCGGCGCCCACGTGGCGCGGCCACGCCAGCCTGCGAAGCATTTTCCGGTAGGGCCGCGGCTCTGGCGACAGCTCCCACGCCCGAAGAGCCAGGAGGGAAAGCCGTGCCTCGTTGGAAACCTCTTTGGCAGCCGCTCGCGTGGCCCCACAGCCCGTGGGGCTGCGGGCTTTCCGGCGGCCATCAGTCTCGGCGACACCGGCGCCCACGTGGCGCCCCCCGCGCCAGCCTGCGAAGCATTTTCCGGTAGGGCCGCGGCTCTGGCGACAGCTCCCACGCCCGAAGAGCCAGGAGGGAAAGCCTTGCCTCGTTGGAAACTTCTTTGGCAGCCGCTCGCGTGGCCCCACAGCCCATGGGGCTGCGGGCTTTCCGGTGGCCGTCAGATTCGGCGACACCTGCAACCACGTGTTGCCGCCACGCCAGCCTGCGAAGCATTTTCCGGTAGGGCCGCGGCTCTGGCGACAGCTCCCACGCCCGAAGAGCCAGGAGGGAAAGCCGTGCCTCCTTGGAAACCTCTTTGGCAGCCGCTCGCGTGGCCCCACAGCCCGTGGGGCTGCGGGCTTTCCGGCGGTCGTCAGCCTCGGCGACACCGGCGCCCACGTGGCGCCGCCGCGCCAGCCTGCGAAGCATTTTCCGGTAGGGCCGCGGTTCTGGCGACAGTTCCTACACCCGAAGAGCCAGGAGGGAAAGCCGTGCCTCGTTGGAAAGCTCTTTGGCAGCCGCTCGCATGGCCCCACAGCCCGTGGGGCTGCGGGCTTTCCGGCGGCCGTCAGCCTCGGCGACACCGGCGCCCACGTGGCGCCGCCGCGCCAGCCTGCGAAGCATTTTCCGGTAGGGCCGCGGCTCTGGCGACAGCTCCCACGCCCGAAGAGCCAGGAGGGAAAGCCGTGCCTCCTTGGAAAGCTCTTTGGCAGCCGCTCGCGTGGCCCCACAGCCCGTGGGGCTGCGGACTTTCCGGCGGCCGTCAGCCTCGGCGACACCGGCGCCCACGTGGCGCCGCCGCGCCAGCCTGCGAAGCACTTTCCGGTAGCGCCGTGGCTCTGGCGACAGCTCCCACGCCCGAAGAGCCAGGAGGGAAAGCCGTGCCTTGTTGGAAAGCTCTTTGGCAGCCGCTCGCGTGGCCCCACAGCCCGTGGGGCTGCGGGCTTTCCGGCGGCCGTCAGCCTCGGCGACACCGGCGCCCACGTGGCGCCGCCGCGCCAGACTGCGACGCATTTTCCGGTAGGGCCGTGGTTCTGGCGACAGCTCCCACGCCCGAAGAGCCAGGAGGGAAAGCCGTGCCTCATTGGAAAGCTCTTTGGCAGCCGCTCGTGTGGCCCCACAGCCCGTGGGGCTGCGGGCTTTCCGGCGCCCGTCACCCTCGGCGACACCGGCGCCCACGTGGCGCCGCCGTGCCAGCCTGCGAAGCATTTTCCGGTAGGGCCGCGGCTCTGGTGACAGCTCCCACGCCCGAAGAGCCAGGAGGGAAAGCCGTGCCTCCTTGGAAAGCTCTTTGGCAGCCGCTCGCGTGGCCCCACAGCCCGTGGGGCTGGGGGCTTTACGGCGGCCGTCAGCCTCGGCGACACCGGCGCCCACGTGGCGCCGCCGCGCCAGCCTGCGAAGCATTTTCCGGTAGGGCCGCGGCTCTGGCGACAGCTCCCACGCCCGAAGAGCCAGGAGGGAAAGCCGTGCCTCCTTGGAAAGCTCTTTGGCAGCCGCTCGCGTGGCCCCACAGCCCGTGGGGCTGGGGGCTTTACGGCGGCCGTCAGCCTCGGCGACACCAGCGCCCACGTGGCGCCGCGGCGCCAGCCTGCGAAGCATTTTCCGGTAGGGCCGCGGCTCTGGTGACAGCTCCCACGCCCGAAGAGCCAGGAGGGAAAGCTGTGCCTCCTTGGAAAGCTCTTTGGCAGCCGCTCGCGTGGCCCCACAGCCCGTGGGGCTGCGGGCTTTCCGGCGGCCATCAGACTCGGCGACACCGGCGCCCACGTGGCGCCACCACGCCAGCCTGCGAAGCATTTTCCGGTAGGGCCGCGGCTCTGGCGACAGCTCCCACGCCCGAAGAGCCAGGAGGGAAAGCCGTGCCTCATTGGAAAGCTCTTTGGCAGCCGCTCGCGTGGTCCCGCAGCCCGTGGGGCTGCGGGCTTTCCAGCGGCCATCAACCTCGGCGACACCGGCGCCCACGTGGCGCCGCCGCGCTAGCCTGCGAAGCATTTTCCGGTAGGGCCGCGGCTCTGGCGACAGCTCCCACGCCCGAAGAGCCAGGAGGGAAAGCCGTGCCTCCTTGGAAAGCTCTTTGGCAGCCGCTCGCGTGGCCCCACAGCCCGTGGGGCTGCGGGCTTTCCGGCTGCCGTCAGCCTCGGCGACACCGGCGCCCACGTGGCGCCCCCGCGCCAGCCTGCGAAGCATTTTCCGGTAGGGCCGCGGCTCTGGCGACAGCTCCCACGCCCGAAGAGCCAGGAGGGAAAGCCGTGCCTCGTTGGAAACCTCTTTGGCAGCCGCTCGCGTGGCCCCACAGCCCGTGGGGCTGCGGGCTTTCCGGCGGCCATCAGTCTCGGCGACACCGGCGCCCACGTGGCGCCCCCGCGCCAGCCTGCGAAGCATTTTCCGGTAGGGCCGCGGCTCTGGCGACAGCTCCCACGCCCGAAGAGCCAGGAGGGAAAGCCTTGCCTCGTTGGAAACTTCTTTGGCAGCCGCTCGCGTGGCCCCACAGCCCATGGGGCTGCGGGCTTTCCGGTGGCCGTCAGATTCGGCGACACCTGCAACCACGTGTTGCCGCCACGCCAGCCTGCGAAGCATTTTCCGGTAGGGCCGCGGCTCTGGCGACAGCTCCCACGCCCGAAGAGCCAGGAGGGAAAGCCGTGCCTCCTTGGAAACCTCTTTGGCAGCCGCTCGCGTGGCCCCACAGCCCGTGGGGCTGCGGGCTTTCCGGCGGTCGTCAGCCTCGGCGACACCGGCGCCCACGTGGCGCCGCCGCGCCAGCCTGCGAAGCATTTTCCGGTAGGGCCGCGGTTCTGGCGACAGTTCCTACACCCGAAGAGCCAGGAGGGAAAGCCGTGCCTCGTTGGAAAGCTCTTTGGCAGCCGCTCGCATGGCCCCACAGCCCGTGGGGCTGCGGGCTTTCCGGCGGCCGTCAGCCTCGGCGACACCGGCGCCCACGTGGCGCCGCCGCGCCAGCCTGCGAAGCATTTTCCGGTAGGGCCGCGGCTCTGGCGACAGCTCCCACGCCCGAAGAGCCAGGAGGGAAAGCCGTGCCTCCTTGGAAAGCTCTTTGGCAGCCGCTCGCGTGGCCCCACAGCCCGTGGGGCTGCGGACTTTCCGGCGGCCGTCAGCCTCGGCGACACCGGCGCCCACGTGGCGCCGCCGCGCCAGCCTGCGAAGCACTTTCCGGTAGCGCCGTGGCTCTGGCGACAGCTCCCACGCCCGAAGAGCCAGGAGGGAAAGCCGTGCCTTGTTGGAAAGCTCTTTGGCAGCCGCTCGCGTGGCCCCACAGCCCGTGGGGCTGCGGGCTTTCCGGCGGCCGTCAGCCTCGGCGACACCGGCGCCCACGTGGCGCCGCCGCGCCAGACTGCGACGCATTTTCCGGTAGGGCCGTGGTTCTGGCGACAGCTCCCACGCCCGAAGAGCCAGGAGGGAAAGCCGTGCCTCATTGGAAAGCTCTTTGGCAGCCGCTCGTGTGGCCCCACAGCCCGTGGGGCTGCGGGCTTTCCGGCGCCCGTCACCCTCGGCGACACCGGCGCCCACGTGGCGCCGCCGTGCCAGCCTGCGAAGCATTTTCCGGTAGGGCCGCGGCTCTGGTGACAGCTCCCACGCCCGAAGAGCCAGGAGGGAAAGCCGTGCCTCCTTGGAAAGCTCTTTGGCAGCCGCTCGCGTGGCCCCACAGCCCGTGGGGCTGGGGGCTTTACGGCGGCCGTCAGCCTCGGCGACACCGGCGCCCACGTGGCGCCGCCGCGCCAGCCTGCGAAGCATTTTCCGGTAGGGCCGCGGCTCTGGCGACAGCTCCCACGCCCGAAGAGCCAGGAGGGAAAGCCGTGCCTCCTTGGAAAGCTCTTTGGCAGCCGCTCGCGTGGCCCCACAGCCCGTGGGGCTGGGGGCTTTACGGCGGCCGTCAGCCTCGGCGACACCAGCGCCCACGTGGCGCCGCGGCGCCAGCCTGCGAAGCATTTTCCGGTAGGGCCGCGGCTCTGGTGACAGCTCCCACGCCCGAAGAGCCAGGAGGGAAAGCTGTGCCTCCTTGGAAAGCTCTTTGGCAGCCGCTCGCGTGGCCCCACAGCCCGTGGGGCTGCGGGCTTTCCGGCGGCCATCAGACTCGGCGACACCGGCGCCCACGTGGCGCCACCACGCCAGCCTGCGAAGCATTTTCCGGTAGGGCCGCGGCTCTGGCGACAGCTCCCACGCCCGAAGAGCCAGGAGGGAAAGCCGTGCCTCATTGGAAAGCCCTTTGGCAGCCGCTCGCGTGGTCCCGCAGCCCCACGGGCTGCGGGCTTTCCAGCGGCCATCAACCTCGGCGACACCGGCGCCCACGTGGCGCCGCCGCGCTAGCCTGCGAAGCATTTTCCGGTAGGGCCGCGGCTCTGGCGACAGCTCCCACGCCCGAAGAGCCAGGAGGGAAAGCCGTGCCTCCTTGGAAAGCTCTTTGGCAGCCGCTCGCATGGCCCCACAGCCCGTGGGGCTGCGGGCTTTCCTGCGGCCGTCAGCCTCGGCGACACCGGCGCCCACATGGCGCCCCCGCGCCAGACTGCGAAGCATTTTCCGGTAGGGCCGCGGCTCTGGCGACAGCTCCCACGCCCGAAGAGCCAGGAGGGAAAGCCGTGCCTCATTGGAAAGCTCTTTGGCAGCCGCTCGCATGGCCCCACAGCCCGTGGGGCTGCGGGCTTTCCGGCGGCCGTCAGCCTCAGCGACACTGGTGCCCACGTGGCGCCGCCGCGCCAGCCTGCAAAGCATTTTCCGGTAGGGCCGCGGCTCTGGCGACAGCTCCCACGCCCGAAGAGCCAGGAGGGAAAGACGTGCCTCCTTGGAAAGCTCTTTGGCAGCCGCTCGCGTGGCCCCACAGCCCGTGGGGCTGCGGGCTTTCCGGCGGCCGTCAGCCTCGGCGACACCGGCGCCCACGTGGCGCCGCCGCGCCAGCCTGCAAAGCATTTTCCGGTAGGGCCGCGGCTCTGGCGACAGCTCCCACGCCCGAAGAGCCAGGAGGGAAAGCCGTGCCTCCTTGGAAAGCTCTTTGGCAGCCGCTCGCGTGGCCCCACAGCCCGTGGGGCTGCGGGCTTTCCGGCGGCCGTCAGATTCGGCGACACTGGCGCCTACGTGGCGCGGCCACGCCAGCCTGCGAAGCATTTTCCGGTAGGGCCGCGGCTCTGGCGACAGCTCCCACGCCCAAAGAGCCAGGAGGGAAAGCCGTGCCTCCTTGGAAACCTCTTTGGCAGCCGCTCGCGTGGCCCCACAGCCCGTGGGGCTGCGGGCTTTCCGGCGGCCGTCAGCCTCGGCGACACCAGCGCCCACGTGGCGCCGCCGCGCCAGCCTGCGAAGCATTTTCCGGTAGGGCCGCGGCTCTGGCGACAGCTCCCACGCCCGAAGAGCCAGGAGGGAAAGCCGTGCCTCCTTGGAAAGCTCTTTGGCAGCCGCTCGCGTGGCCCCACAGCCCGTGGGGCTGCGGGTTTTCCGGCGGCCGTCAGCCTCGGCGACACCGGCGCCCACGTGGCGCCGCCGCGCCAGCCTGCGAAGCATTTTCCGGTAGGGCCGCGGCTCTGGCGACAGCTCCCACGCCCGAAGAGCCAGGAGGGAAAGCCGTGCCTCGTTGGAAAGCTCTTTGGCAGCCGCTCGCGTGGCCCCACAGCCCGTGGGGCTGCGGGCTTTCCTGCGGCCGTCAGCCTCAGCGACACTGGTGCCCACGTGGCGCCGCCGCGCCAGCCTGCAAAGCATTTTCCGGTAGGGCCGCGGCTCTGGCGACAGCTCCCACGCCCGAAGAGCCAGGAGGGAAAGCCGTGCCTCATTGGAAAGCTCTTTGGCAGCCGCTCGCGTGGCCCCACAGCCCGTGGGGCTGCGGGCTTTCCGGCGGCCGTCAGCCTCGGCGAAACCGGTGCCCACGTGGCGCCACCGCGCCAGCCTGCAAAGCATTTTCCGGTAGGGCCGCGGCTCTGGCAACAGCTCCCACGCCCGAAGAGCCAGGAGGGAAAGCCGTGCCTCATTGGAAAGCTCTTTGGCAGCCGCTCGCGTGGCCCCACAGCCCGTGGGGCTGCGGGCTTTCCGGCGGCCGTCAGATTCGGCGACACTGGCGCCTACGTGGCGCGGCCACGCCAGCCTGCGAAGCATTTTCCGGTACGGCCGCGGCTCTGGCGACAGCTCCCACGCCCGAAGAGCCAGGAGGGAAAGCCGTGCCTCATTGGAAAGCTCTTTGGCAGCCGCTCGCGTGGCCCCACAGCCCGTGGGGCTGCGGGCTTTCCGGCGGCCGTCAGCCTCGGCGACACCAGCGCCCACGTGGCGCCGCCGTGCCAGCCTGCAAAGCATTTTCCGGTAGGGCCGCGGCTCTGGTGACAGCTCCCACGCCCGAAGAGCCAGGAGGGAAAGCCGTGCCTCCATGGAAAGCTCTTTGGCAGCCGCTCGCGTGGCCCCGCAGCCCGTGGGGCTGTGGGCTTTCCGGCGGCCATCAGCCTCGGCGACACCGGCGCCCACGTGGCGCCGCCACGCCAGACTGCGAAGCATTTTCCGGTAGGGCCGCGGCTCTGGCGACAGCTCCCACGCCCGAAGAGCCAGGAGAGAAAGCCATGCCTCGTTGGAAAGCTCTTCGGCAGCCGCTCGCGTGGCCCCACAGCCCGTGGGGCTGCGGGCTTTCCGGCGGCCGTCAGCCTCGGCGACACCGGCGCCCACGTGGCACCACCGCGCCAGACTGCAAAGCATTTTCCGGTAGGGCCGCGGCTCTGGCGACAGCTCCCACGCCCGAAGAGGCAGGAGGGAAAGCCGTGCCTCGTTGGAAAGCTCTTTGGCAGCCACTCGCGTGGCCCCACAGCCCGTTGGGCTGCGGGCTTTCCGGCTGCCGTCAGCCTCGGCGCCACCGGCGCCCACCTGGCGCCGCCGCGCCAGCCTGCGAAGCATTTTCCGTTAGGGCCACGGCTCTGGCGACAGCTCCCACGCCCGAAGAGCCAGGAGGGAAAGCCGTGCCTCCTTGGAAAGCTCTTTGGCAGCCGCTCGCGTGGCCCCACAGCCCGTGGGGCTGCGGGCTTTCCGGCGGCCGTCAGCCTCGGCGACACCGGCGCCCATGTGGCGCCCCCGCGCCAGCCTGCGAAGCATTTTCCGGTAGGGCCGCGGCTTTGGCGACAGCTCCCACGCCCGAAGAGCCAGGAGGGAAAGCCGTGCCTCGTTGGAAAGCTCTTTGGCAGCCGCTCGCATGGCCCCACAGCCTGTGGGGCTGCGGGCTTTCCGGCGGCCGTCAGCCTCCCCGCCACCGGCGCCCACGTGGCGCCGCCGCGCCAGCCTGCAAAGCATTTTCCGGTAGGGCCGTGGCTCTGGCGACAGCTCCCACGCCCGAAGAGCCAGGAGGGAAAGCCGTGCCTCCTTGGAACGCTCTTTGGCAGCCGCTCGCGTGGCCCCACAGCCCATGGGGCTGCGGGCTTTCCGGCGCCCGTCATCCTCAGCAACACCGGCGCCCACGTGGCGCCGCCGCGCCAGACTGCGAAGCATTTTCCGGTAGGGCCGCGGCTCTGGCGACAGCTCCCACGCCCGAAGCGCCAGGAGGGAAAGTCATGCCTCCTTGGAAAGCTCTTTGGCAGCCGCTCGCGTGGCCCCACAGCCCGTGGGGCTGCGGGCTTTCCGGCGCCCGTCATCCTCAGCAACACCGGCGCCCGCGTGGCGCCGCCGCGCCAGACTGCGAAGCATTTTACGGTAGGGCCGCGGCTCTGGCGACAGCTCCCACGCCCGAAGAGCCAGGAGGGAAAGCCGTGCCTCATTGGAAAGCTCTTTGGCAGCCGCTCGCGTGGCCCCACAGCCCGTGGGGCTGCGGGCTTTCCGGCGGCCGTCAGCCTCGGCGAAACCGGTGCCCACGTGGCGCCACCGCGCCAGCCTGCAAAGCATTTTCCGGTAGGGCCGCGGCTCTGGCAACAGCTCCCACGCCCGAAGAGCCAGGAGGGAAAGCCGTGCCTCCTTGGAAAGCTCTTTGGCAGCCGCTCGCGTGGCCCCACAGCCCGTGGGGCTGCGGGCTTTCCGGCGGCCGTCAGATTCGGCGACACTGGCGCCTACGTGGCGCGGCCACGCCAGCCTGCGAAGCATTTTCCGGTACGGCCGCGGCTCTGGCGACAGCTCCCACGCCCGAAGAGCCAGGAGGGAAAGCCGTGCCTCCTTGGAAAGCTCTTTGGCAGCCGCTCGCGTGGCCCCACAGCCCGTGGGGCTGCGGGCTTTCCGGCGGCCGTCAGCCTCGGCGACACCAGCGCCCACGTGGCGCCGCCGTGCCAGCCTGCAAAGCATTTTCCGGTAGGGCCGCGGCTCTGGTGACAGCTCCCACGCCCGAAGAGCCAGGAGGGAAAGCCGTGCCTCCATGGAAAGCTCTTTGGCAGCCGCTCGCGTGGCCCCGCAGCCCGTGGGGCTGTGGGCTTTCCGGCGGCCATCAGCCTCGGCGACACCGGCGCCCACGTGGCGCCGCCACGCCAGACTGCGAAGCATTTTCCGGTAGGGCCGCGGCTCTGGCGACAGCTCCCACGCCCGAAGAGCCAGGAGAGAAAGCCATGCCTCATTGGAAAGCTCTTCGGCAGCCGCTCGCGTGGCCCCACAGCCCGTGGGGCTGCGGGCTTTCCGGCGGCCGTCAGCCTCGGCGACACCGGCGCCCCACGTGGCACCACCCGCGCCAGACTGCGAAGCATTTTCCGGTAGGGCCGCAGGCTTCTGGCGACAGCTCCCACGCCCGAAGAGGCAGGAGGGAAAGCCGTGCCTCGTTGGAAAGCTCTTTGGCAGCCACTCGCGTGGCCCCACAGCCCGTTGGGCTGCGGGCTTTCCGGCTGCCGTCAGCCCTCGGCGCCACCGGCGCCCACCTGGCGCCGCCGCGCCAGCCTGCGAAGCATTTTCCGTTAGGGCCCGCGGCTCTGGCGACAGCTCCCACGCCCGAAGAGCCAGGAGGGAAAGCCGTGCCTCCTTGGAAAGCTCTTTGGCAGCCGCTCGCGTGGCCCCACAGCCCGTGGGGCTGCGGGCTTTCCGGCGGCCGTCAGCCTCGGCGACACCGGCGCCCATGTGGCGCCCCCCGCGCCAGCCTGCGAAGCATTTTCCGGTAGGGCCGCGGCTTTGGCGACAGCTCCCACGCACCGAAAGAGCCAGGAGGGAAAGCCGTGCCTCGTTGGAAAGCTCTTTGGCAGCCCGCTCGCATGGCCCCACAGCCCGTGGGGCTGCGGGCTTTCCGGCGGCCGTCAGCCTCCCCGCCACCGGGCGCCCACGTGGCGCCGCCGCGCCAGCCTGCGAAGCATTTTCCGGTAGGGCCGCGGCTCTGGCGACAGCTCCCACGCCCGAAGAGCCAGGAGGGAAAAGCCGTGCCTCCTTGGAAAGCTCTTTGGCAGCCGCTCGCATGGCCCCCACAGCCCGTGGTGGCTGCGGGGCTTTCCGGCGGCCCGTCAGATTCGGCGACACTGGCGCCTACGTGGCGCGGCCACGCCAGCCTGCGAAAGCATTTTCCGGTAGGGCCGCGCCTCTGGCGACAGCTCCCACGCCCACGAAGAGCCAGGAGGGAAAGCCGTGCCTCCTTGGAAAGCTCTCTTTGGCAGCCGCTCGCGGTGGCCCCCACAGCCCGTGGGGCTGCGGGCTTTTCCGGCGGCCGTCAGCCTCGGCGAAACCGGTGCCCCACGTGGCGCCACCCACCGCGCCAGCACTGCGAAGCATTTTCCGGTAGGGCCGCGGCTCTGGCGACAGCTCCCACGCCCGAAAGAGCCAGGAGGGAAAGCCGTGCCTCCTTGGAAAGCTCTTTGGCAGCCGCTCGCGTGGCCCCACAGCCCGTGGGGCTGCGGGCTTTCCGGCGGCCGTCAGCCTCTCGGCGACACCAGCGCCCCACGTGGCGCCGCCGCAGCGCAGCCAGCCTGCGAAGCATTTTTCCGGTAGGGCCGCGGCTCTTGGTGACAGCTCCCACGCCCCGAAGAGCCAGGAGGGAAAGCCGTGCCTCCATGGAAAGCTCTTTGGCAGCCGCTCGCGCGTGGCCCCACAGCCCGTGGGGCTGTGGGCTTTCCGGCGGCCGTCAGCCTCGGCCCGACACCGGCGCCCACGTGGCGCCGCCAAGCCAGCCTGCGAAGCATTTTCCGGTAGGGCCGCGGCTCTGGCGACAGTTCCCATGCCCGAAGAGCCAGGAGGGAAAGCCGTGCCTCATTGGAAAGCTCTTTTGGCAGACGCTGGCGTGGCCCCACAGCCCGTGGGGCTGCGGGCTTTCCGGCGGCCATCAGCCTCGGCGACACCGGGTGCCCACGTGGCGCCGCCACACGCCAGACCTGCGACGCATTTACCGGTAGGGCCGCGGCTCTGGCGACAGCTCCCACGCCCGAAGAGCCAGGAGGGAAAGCCGTGCCTCGTTGGAAAAGCTCTTTGGCAGCCACTCGCGTGGCCCCCACAGCCCGTGGGGGCTGCGGGCTTTCCGGCGGCCCGTCAGCCTCGGCGACACCTGCGCCCACGTGGCGCCGCCGCGCCAGCCGGCGAAGCATTTTCCGGGTAGGGGCCGCGGCTCTGGCGACAGCTCCCACCGCCCGAAGAGCCAGGAGGGAAAAGCCGTGCCTCGTTGGAAAGCTCTTTGGCAGCCGCTCGCGTGGCCCCACAGCCCGTGGGGCTGCGGGCTTTCCGGCTGCCGTCAGCCTCGGCGGACACCGGCGCCCCATGTGGCGCGGCCACGCCAGCCTGCGAAGCATTTTTCCGGTAGGGCCCGCGGCTCTGGCGACAGCTCCCCACGCCTCGAAGAGCCAGGAGGGAAAGCCGTGCCTCGTTGGAAAACCTCTTTGGCAGGCCGCACGCGTGGCCCCACAGCCCGTGGGGCTGCGGGCTTTCCGGCGGCCGTCAGCCTCGGCGACCACCGGCGCCCACGTGGCGCCCGCCGCGCCAGCCTACGAAGCATTTTCCGATAGGGCCGTGGCTCTGGCGACAGCTCTCACGCCCCGAAGAGCCCAGGAGGGAAAGCCGTGCCTCGTTGGAAAAGCTCTTTGGCAGCCGCTTGCGTGGCCCCCACAGCCCGTGGGGCTGCGGGCTTTCCGGCGGCCGTCAGCCTCGGCGACACCGGCACCCACGTGTTGCCGCCCACGCCAGCCTGCGAAGCATTTTTCCGGTAGGGCCGCGGCTGTGGGCGACAGCTCCCACGCCCGAAGAGCCAGGAGGGAAAGCCCGTGCCTCCTTGGAAAGCCTCTTTGGCAGCCACTCGCGTGGCCCCCACAGCCCGTGGGGCTGTGGGCTTTCCGGCGGCCGTCATCCTCAGGGGACACCCGGCGCCCACGTTGGCGCCGCCCGCGCCAGCCTGCAAAGCATTTTCCGGTAGCGCCGTGGCTCTGGCGACAGCTCCCACGCCCGAAGAGCTAGGAGGGAAAGCCGTGCCTCGTTAGAAAGCTCTTTGGCAGCCGCTCGCGTGGCCCCACAGCCCGTGGGGCTGCGGGCCTTTCCGGCGGCCGTCAGCCTCGGCGACACCGGGTGCCCACGTGGCGCCGCCAGCCGCCAGACTGCGACGCATTTTCCGGTAGGGCCGTGGCTCTGGCGACAGCTCCCACGCCCGAAGAGCCAGGAGGGAAAGCCGTACCTCGTTGGAAAGCTCTTTGGCAGCCACTCGCGTGGCCCCACAGCCCGTGGGGCTGCGGGCTTTCCGGCGGGCCGTCAGCCTCGGCGACACCGAGCGCCCCACGTGGCGCCGCCGCCGCGCCAGCCGGCGAAGCATTTTCCGGTAGGGCCCGCGGCTCTGGCGACAGCTCCCACGCCCGAAGAGCCAGGAAGGGGAAAGCCGTGGCCTCCTTGAAAAGCTCTTTGGGCAGCCGCTCGCGTGGCCCCACAGCCCCGTGGGGCTGCGGGCTTTCCGGCGGCCGTCAGCCTCGGCGACACCGGCGCCCACGTGGCGCCCGCCAGCGCCAGCCTGCGAAGCATTTTCCGGTAGGGCCCGCGGCTCTGGCGACAGCTCCCACGCCCGAAGAGCCAGGAGGGAAAGCCGTGCCTCGTTGGAAAGCTCTTTGACAGCCGCTCGCGTGGCCCCACAGCCCCGTGGGGCTGCGGGCTTTTCCGGCGGCCATCAACCTCGGCGACACCGGCGCCCACGTGGCGCCCCCCGCGCCAGCCTGCGAAGCATTTTCCGGTAGGGCCGCGGCTCTGGCGACAGCTCCCACGCCCGAAGAGCCAGGAGGGAAAGCCGTGCCTCCTTGGAAAGCTCTTTGGCAGCCGCTCGCGTGGGCCCCCACAGCCCCGTGGGGCTGCGGGCTTTCCGGCGGCCCGTCAGCCTCGGCGACACCGGCGCCCACGTGGCGCCGCCGCGCCAGCCTGCGAAGCATTTTTCTGGTAGGGGCCGCGGCTCTGGCGACAGCTCCCCACGCCCCGAAGAGCCAGGAGGGAAAGCCGTGCCTCCTTGGAAAGCTCTTTGGCAGCCGCTCGCATGGCCCCACAGCCCGTGCGGCTGCGGAGCGGGCTTTCCGGCTGGCCGTCAGCCTCGGCGACACCGGCGCCCCACGTGGCGCCGCCGCACCAGCCTGCGAAGCATTTTCCGATAGGGCCGTGGCTCTGGCGACAGCTCCCACGCCCGAAGAGCCAGGAGGGAAAGCCGTGCCTCCTTGGAAAGCCCTTTGGCAGCCGCTGGCGTGGCCCCCACAGCCCGTGGGGCTGCGGGCTTTCCGGCGCCCGTCAGCCTCGGCGACACCGGAGCCCACGTGGCGCCGCCCGCGCCAGCCTGCGAAGCATTTTCCAGTAGGGCCGTGGCTCTGGTGACAGCTCCCACGCCCCGAAAGAGCCAGGAGGGGAAAGCCGTGCCTCGTTGGAAAGCTCTTTGGCAGTCCGCTCGCGGTGGCCCCACAGCCCGTGGGGCTGCGGGGCTTTCCGGCGGCCGTCAGCCTTCGGCGACACCTGCGACCACGTGTCGCCGCAATGCCAGCCTGCGAAGCATTTTCCGGTAGGGGCCGCGGCTCTGGCGACAGCTCCCCACGCCCCGAAGAGCCAGGAGGGGAAAGCCGTGCTTCCTTGGGAAAGCTCTTTGGCAGCCGCTCGCGTGGCCCCACAGCCCGTGGGGCTGCGGGCTTTCCGGCGGCCGTCCAGCCTCGGGGACACCGGCGCCCACACGTGGCGCCGCCCGCGCCAGCCTGCAAAGCATTTTCCCGGTAGCGCCGTGGCTCTGGGCGACAGCTCCCACGCCCGAAGAGCCAGGAGGGAAAGCCTTGCCTCATTGGAAACCTCTTTGGCAGCCGCTCGCGTGGCCCCACAGCCCGTGGGGGCTGCGGGCTTTCCAGCGGGCCGTCAGCCTCGGCGACACCGGCGCCCCATGTGGCGCCGCCGACGCGCCAGCCTGCGAAGCATTTTCCGGTAGGGCCGTGGCTCTGGCGACAGCTCCCACGTCCGAAGAGCCAGGAGGGAAAGCCGTGCCTCGTTGGAAAGCTCTTTGGCAGCCACTTCGCGTGGCCCCACAGCCCGTGGGGCTGCGGGGCTTTCCGGCGGCCGTCAGCCTCGGCGACACCGGCGCCCACGTGGCGCCGCCGCGCCCAGCCGGCGAAGCATTTTCCGGTAGGGCCGCGGCTCTGGCGACAGCTCCCACGCCCGAAGAGCCAGGAGGGAAAGCCGTGCCTCCTTGAAAAGCTCTTTGGCAGCCGCTCGCGTGGCCCCACAGCCCGTGGGGCTGTGGGCTTTCTCGGCGGCCGTCAGCCTCGGGGACACCGGCGCCCACGTGGCGCCGCCCGCGCCAGCCTGCAAAGCATTTTCCGGTAGCGCCGTGGCTCTGGCGACAGCTCCCACGCCCCGAAGAGCTAGGAGGGAAAGCCGTGCCTCGTTGGAAAGCTCTTTGGCAGCCGCTCGCGTGGCCCCACAGCCCGTGGGGCTGCGGGCTTTCCGGCGGCCCGTCAGCCTCGGCGACACCCGGTGCCCACGTGGGCGCCGCCCGCGCCAGACTGCGACGCATTTTCCGGTAGGGCCGTGGCTCTGGCGACAGCTCCCACGCCCGAAGAGCCAGGAGGGGAAAGCCGTGCCTCGTTGGAAAGCTCTTTGGCAGCCACTCGCGTGGCCCCACAGCCCGTGGGGCTGTGGGCTTTCCGGCGGCGCCGTCAGCCTCGGCAACACCGGCGCCCACGTGGCGCCGCCAGCCGCCAGCCGGCGAAGCATTTTCCGGTAGGGCCGCGGCTCTGGCGACAGCTCCCCACGCCCGAAGAGCCAGGAGGGAAAGCCGTGCCTCGTTGGAAAGCTCTTTGGCAGCCGCTCGCGTGGCCCAACAGCCCGTGGGGCTGCGGGCTTTCCAGCGGCCATAAACCTCGGCGACACCGGCGCCCACGTGGCGCCGCCGCCAGCGCCAGCCTGCAAAAGCATTTTCCGGTAGGGCCACGGCTCTGGCGACAGCTCCCACGCCTGAAGAGCCAGGAGGGAAAGCCGTGCCTCCTTGGAAAGCTCTTTGGCAGCCGCTCGCGTGGCCCCCACAGCTCGTGGGGCTGCGGGCTTTCCGGCTGCCGTCAGCCTCGGCGACACCGGCGCCCACGTGGCGCCGCCCGCGCCAGACTGCGAAGCATTTTCGGGTACGGCCCGCGGCTCCGGCGACAGCTCCCACGCCCGAAGAGCCAGGAGGGAAAGCCGTGCCTCCTTGGAAAGCTCTTTGGCAAGCCGCTCGCGCGTGGCCCCCACAGCCCGTGGGGCTGCGGGCTTTCTGGCGGCCGTCAGCCCTCGGCGACACCCAGCGCCCACGTGGCGCCGCGGCGCCAGCCTGCGAAGCATTTTCCGGTAGGGCCGCGGCTCTGGCGACAGCTCCCACGCCCGAAGAGCCAGGAGGGAACGCCGTGCCTCCTTAGAAAGCTCTTAGGCAGCCGCATCGCGTGGCCCCACAGCCCGTGGGGCTGTGGGCTTTCCGGCGGCCGTCAGATTCGGTGACACCGGCGCCCACGTGGCCGCGGCCACGCCAGCCTGCGAAGCATTTTTCCGGTAGGCCAGCTGCACGGCTCTGGCGACAGCTCCCAGCCCGAAGAGCCCAGGAGGGAAAGCCGTGCCTCGTTGGAAAGCTTTTTGGCAGCCGCTCGCGTGGCCCCCACAGCCCGTGGGGGCTGCGGGCTTTCCGGCGGCCGTCAGCCTCGGCGACACCGGCGCCCCACGTGGCGCCCCCTGCGCCAGCCTGCGAAGCATTTTCCGGTAGGGCCGCGGCTCTGGCGACAGCTCCCACGCCCGAAGAGCCAGGAGGGAAAGCCTTGCCTCGTTGGAAAACTTCTTTGGCAGCCGCTCGCGTGGCCCCCACAGCCCGTGGGGCTGCGGGCTTTCCGGCGGCCGTCAGCCTCGGCGACACCTGCAACCACGTGTTTGCCGCCACGCCAGCCTGCGAAGCATTTTCCCGGTAGGAGCCGCGGCTCTGGCGACAGCTCCCACGCCCGAAGAGCCAGGAGGGAAAGTCGTGCCTCCTTGAAAGCTCTTTGGCAGCCGCTCGCGTGGCCCCACAGCCCGTGGGGCTGCGCGGGCTTTCCGGCGGCCGTCAGCCTCGGGCGACACCGCGCCGCCCACGTGGCGCCGCCGCGCCAGCCTGCGAAGCATTTTCTGGTAGGGCCCGCGGCTCTGGCGACAAGCTCCTACACCCGAAGAGCCAGGAGGGAAAGCCGTGCCTCCTTGGAAAGCTCTTTGGCAGCCGCTCGCATGGCCCCCACAGCCCGTGCGGCTGCGGGCTTTCCGGCGGCCCGTCAGCCTCGGCGACACCGGCGCCCACGTGGCGCCGCCCGCACCAGCCTGCGAAGCATTTTCCGATAGGGCCGTGGCTCTGGCGACAGCTCCCACGCCTGAAGAGCCAGGAGGGAAAGCCGTGCCTCCTTGGAAAGCCCTTTGGCAGCCGCTCGCGTGGCCCCACAGCCCGTGGGGCTGCGGGCTTTCCGGCGCCCATCAGCCTCGGCGACACCGGAGCCCACGTGGCGCCGCCGACGCCAGCCTGCGAAGCATTTTCCAGTAGGGCCGCGGCTCTGGCGACAGCTCCCACGCCCGAAGAGCCAGGAGGGAAAGCCGTGCCTCGTTGGAAAGCTCTTTGGCAGCCGCTCGCGTGGCCCCACAGCCCGTGGGGCTGCGGGCTTTCCGGCGGCCGTCAGCCTCGGTGACACCAGCGCCTATGTGGCGCCGCGCCGCGCCAGCCTGCGAAGCATTTTCCGGTAGGGCCCGCGGCTCTGGCGACAGCTCCCACGCCCGAAGAGCCAGGAGGGAAAGCCGTGCCTCATTGGAAAAGCTCTTTGGCAGCCGCTCGCGTGGCCCCACAGCCCGTGGGGCTGCGGGCTTTTCCGGCGGCCGTCAGCCTCGGCGACACCGGCGCCCACGTGGCACCGCCGCGCCAGCCTGCGAAGCATTTTCCGGTAGTGGCCGTGGCTCTGGCGACAGCTCCTCAACGCCCGAAGAGCCAGGAGGGAAAGCCGTGCCTCGTTGGAAAGCTCTTTGGCAGCCGCTTGCGTGGCCCCACAACCCGTGGGGCTGCGGGCTTTCCAGCGGCCATCAAACTCGGTGACACCGACGCCCACGGTGGCGCCGCGCGCCAGCGCCAGCCTGCGAAGCATTTTTCCCGGTAGGGCGCCGCGGCTCTGGCGACAGCTCCCACGCCCGAAGAGCCAGGAGGGAAAGCCGTGCCTCCTTGGAAAGCCCTTTGACAGCCGCTCGCGTGGCCCCACAAGGCCGTGGGGCTGCGGGCTTTCCAGCGGCCATCAACCTCGGCGACACCCGGCGCCCACGTGGCGCCGCCGCGCCAGCCTGCAAAGCATTTTCCGGTAGGGGCCACGGCTCTGGCGACAGCTCCCACGCCCGAAGAGCCAGGAGGGAAAGCCGTGCCTCCTTGGAAAGCTCTTTGGCAGCCGCTCGCGTGGCCCCACAGCTCGTGGGGCTGCGGGGCTTTCCGGCTGCCGTCAGCCTCGGCGACACCGGCGCCCACGTGGCGCGGCCACGCCAGCCTGCGAAGCATTTTCCCGGTAGAGGGCCGCGGCTCTGGGCGGCAGCTCCCAACGCCCGAAGAGCCAGGAGGGGAAAGCCGTGCCTCGTTGGAAACCTCTTTGGCAGCCACTCGCGTGGCCCCCACAGCCCGTGGGGCTGCGGGCTTTCCGGCGGCCGTCAGCCTCGGCGACACCCGGTGCCCACGTGGCGCCCCCGAGCCAGCCTGCGAAGCATTTTCCGGTAGGGCCGCGGCTCTGGCGACAGCTCCCACGCCCGAAGAGCCAGGAGGGAAAGCCTTGCCTCGTTGGAAACTTCTTTGGCAGCCGCTCGCGTGGCCCCACAGCCCGTGGGGCTGCGGGCTTTCCGGCGGCCGTCAGCCTCGGCGACACCTGCAACCACGTGTTGCTGCCACGCCAGCCTGCGAAGCATTTTTCCGGTAGGGCCGCGGCTCTGGCGACAGCTCCCACGCCCGAAGAGCCAGGAGGGAAAGCCGTGCCTCCTTGGAAAGCTCTTTGGCAGCCGCTCGCGTGGCCCCACAGCCCGTGGGGCTGCGGGCTTTCCGGCGCCCGTCAGCCTCGGCGACACCACCGGCGCCCACGTGGCGCCGCCGGCCCAGCCTGCGAAGCATTTTCTGGTACGGCCGCGGCTCTGGCGACAGCTCCCACGCCCGAAGAGCCAGGAGGGAAAGCCATGCCTCCTTGGAAAGCTCTTTGGCAGCCGCTCGCGTGGCCCCACAGCCCCGTGGGGCTGCGGGCTTTCCGGCGGCCGTCAGCCTCGGCGACACCGGCGCCCCACGTGGCGCCGCCGCGCCAACCTGCGAAGCATTTTCCGATAGGGCCGTGGCTCTGGCGACAGCTCCCACGCCCGAAGAGCCAGGAGGGAAAGCCGTGCCTCGTTGGAAACCTCTTTGGCAGCCACTCGCGTGGCCCCACAGCCCGCTGGGGCTGCGGGCTTTCCGGCGGCCGTCAGCCTCGGCGACACCGGTGCCCACGTGGCGCCCCCCGAGCCAGCCTGCGAAGCATTTTCCGGTAGGGCCGCGGCTCTGGCGACAGCTCCCACGCCCGAAGAGCCAGGAGGGAAAGCCTTGCCTCGTTGGAAACTTCTTTGGCAGCCGCTCGCGTGGCCCCACAGCCCGTGGGGCTGCGGGCTTTCCGGCGGCCGTCAGCCTCGGCGACACCTGCAACCACGTGTTGCTGCCACGCCAGCCTGCGAAGCATTTTCCGGTAGGGCCGCGGCTCTGGCGACAGCTCCCACGCCCGAAGAGCCAGGAGGGAAAGCCGTGCCTCCTTGGAAAGCTCTTTGGCAGCCGCTCGCGTGGCCCCACAGCCCGTGGGGGCTGCGGGCTTTCCGGCGCCCGTCAGCCTCGGCGACACCGGCGCCCACGTGGCGCCGCCGCGCCAGCCTGCGAAGCATTTTCTGGTACGGCCGCGGCTCTGGCGACAGCTTCCCACGCCCGAAGAGCCAGGAGGGAAAGCCATGCCTCCTTGGAAAGCTCTTTGGCAGCCGCTCGCGTGGCCCCACAGCCCGTGGGGCTGCGGGGCTTTCCGGCGGCCGTCAGCCTCGGCGACACCGGCGCCCACGTGGCGCCGGCCGCGCCAACCTGCGAAGCATTTTCCGATAGGGCCGTGGCTCTGGCGACAGCTCCCACGCCCGAAGAGCCAGGAGGGAA
>NW_026529626.1:0-81160 GCF_028500815.1 Rissa tridactyla
AGCCGCGGCCCTACCGGAAAATGCTTTGCAGGCTGGCGTGGCGGCGCCACGTGGGCGCCGGTGTCGCCGAGGCTGACGGCCGCCGGAAAGCCCGCAGCCCCACGGGCTGTGGGGCCACGCGAGCGGCTGCCAAAGAGCTTTCTAACGAGGCACGGCTTTCCCTCCTGGCTCTTCGGGCGTGGGAGCTGTCGCCAGAGCCGCGGCCCTACCGGAAAATGCTTCGCAGGCTGGCGCGGCAGCGCCACGTGGTCGCCGGTGGTGTCGAGGCTGACGGCCGCCGGAAAGCCCGCAGCCCCACGGGCTGTGGGGCCACGCGAGCGGCTGCAAAAGAGCTTTCCAACGAGGCACGGCTTTCCCTCCTGGCTCTTCGGGCGTGGGAGCTGTCGCCAGAGCCGCGGCCCTACCGGAAAATGCTTCGCAGGCTGGTGACGCGGCGCTACGTGGTCGCAGGTGTCGCCGAGGCTGACGGCCGCCGGAAAGCCCGCAGCCCCACGGGCTGTGGGGCCACGCGAGCGGCTGCCAAAGAGCTTTCCAAGGAGGCACGGCTTTCCCTCCTGGCTCTTCGGGCGTGGGAGCTGTCGCCAGAGCCGCGGCCCTACCTGAAAATACTTCGCAGGCTGGCGTGGCGGCGCCACGTGGTCGCAGGTGTCGCCGAGGCTGACGGCCACCAGAAAGCCCGCAGCCCCACGGGCTGTGGGGCCACGCGAGCGGCTGCCAAAGGGGTTTCCAACGAGGCACGGCTTTCCCTCCTGGCTCTTCGGGCGTGGGAGCTGTTGCCAGAGCCGCGGCCCTACCGGAAAATGCTTTGCAGGCTGGCGCGGCGGCGCCACCTTGGCGCCGGTGTCGCCGAGGCTGACGGCCGCCAGAAAGCCCGCAGCCCCACGGGCTGTGGGGCCACGTGAGCGGCTGCCAAAGAGCTTTCCAACGAGGCACGGCTTTCCCTCCTGGCTCTTCGGGCATGGCAGCTGTCGCCAGAGCTGCGGCCCTACTGGAAAATGCTTCACAGGCTGGCGCGGCGGCGCCACGTGGGCGCCGGTGTCGCCGAGGCTGACGGCCGCCAGAAAGCCCGCAGCCCCACGGGCTGTGGGGCCACGCGAGCGGCTGCCAAAGAGCTTTCCAACGAGGCACGGCTTTCCCTCCTGGCTCTTCGGGCGTGGGAGCTGTCGCCAGAGCCGCGGCCCTACCGGAAAATGCTTTGCAGGCTGGCGCCGCGGCGCTACGTGGTCGCAGGTGTCGCCGAGGCTGACGGCCGCCAGAAAGCCCGCAGCCCCACGGGCTGTGGGGCCACGCGAGCGGCTGCCAAAGAGGTTTCCAACGAGGCACAGCTTTCCCTCCTGGCTCTTCGGGCGTGGGAGCTGTCGCCAGAGCCGCGGCCCTACCGGAAAATGCTTCGCAGGCTGGCGCGGCGGCGCCACTTGGGCGCCGGTGTCGCTGAGGCTGACGGCCGCTGGAAAGCCCGCAGCCCCACGGGCTGTGGGGCCACGTGAGCAGCTGCCAAAGAGCTTTCCAAGGAGGCACGGCTTTCCCTCCTGGCTCTTCGGGCGTGGGAGATGTCGCCAGAGCCGCAGCCCTACCGGAAAATGCTTCACAGGCTGGCGCGGCGGCGCCACGTGGTCGCAGGTGTCGCCGAGGCTGACGGCCGCCGGAAAGCCCGCAGCCCCACGGGCTGTGAGGCCACGCGAGCGGCTGCCAAAGAGCTTTCCAAGGAGGCATGGCTTTCCCTCCAGGCTCTTCGGGCGTGGGAGCTGTCGCCAGAGCCACAGCCCTACCGGAAAATGCTTTGCAGCCTGGCGCGGCAGCGCCACGTGGGCGCTGGTGTCGCCGAGGCTGACGGCCTCCGGAAAGCCCGCAGCCCCACGGGCTGTGGGGCCACGCGAGCGGCTGCCAAAGGGGTTTCCAAGGAGGCACGGCTTTCCCTCCTGGCTCTTCGGGCGTGGGAGCTGTCGCCAGAGCCGCGGCCTTACCGGAAAATGCTTCGCAGGCTGGCGCGGCGGCGCCACGTGGGCGCCGGTGTCGCCGAGGCTGACGGCCGCCAGAAAGCCCGCAGCCCCACGGGCTGTGGGGCCACGTGAGCGGCTGCCAAAGAGCTTTCCAAGGAGGCACGGCTTTCCCTCCTGGCTCTTCGGGCGTGGGAGCTGTCGCCAGAGCCGCGGCCCTACCGGAAAATGCTTCGGAGGCTGGCGCGGCGGCGCCACGTGGTCGCAGGTGTCGCCGAGGCTGACGGCCGCCGGAAAGCCCGCAGCCCCACGGGCAGTGGGGCCACGTGAGCGGCTGCCAAAGAGCTTTCCAACGAGGCACGGCTTTCCCTCCTGGCTCTTCGGGCGTGGGAGCTGTCGCCAGAGCCGCGGCCCTAACGGAAAATGCTTCGCAGGCTGGCGCGGCGGCACCACGTGGGCGCCGATGTCACCATCGCTGACGGCCGCCGGAAAGCCTGCAGCCCCACGGGCTGTGGGGCCACGCGAGCGGCTACCAAAGAGCTTTCCAACGAGGCACGGCTTTCCCTCCTGGCTCTTCGGGCGTGGGAGCTGTCGCCAGAGCCGCGGCCCTACCGGAAAATGCTTCGCAGGCTGGCGCCGCGGCGCTACGTGGTCGCAGGTGTCGCCGAGGCTGACGGCCGCCGGAAAGCCCGCAGCCCCACGGGCTGTGGGGCCACGCGAGCGGCTGCCAAAGAGCTTTCCAACGAGGCAAGGCTTTCCCTCCTGGCTCTTTGGGCGTGGGAGCTATCGCCTGAGCCGCGGCCCTACCGGAAAATGCTTCGCAGGCTGGCGCGGCGGCGCCACGTGGGCGCCGGTGGCGCCGAGGCTGACGGCCGCCGGAAAGCCCGCAGCCCCACGGGCTGTGGGGCCACGTGAGCGGCTGCCAAAGAGCTTTCCAACGAGGCACGGCTTTCCCTCCAGGCTCTTCGGGCGTGGGAGCTGTCGCCACAGCCGCGGCCCTACCGGAAAATGCTTTGCAGGCTGGCGCGGCGGCGCCACGTGGGCGCCGGTGTCGCCGAGGCTGACGGCCGCCGGAAAGCCCGCAGCCCCACGGGCTGTGAGGCCACGCGAGCGGCTGCCAAAGAGCTTTCTAACGAGGCACGGCTTTCCCTCCTGGCTCTTTGGGCGTGGGAGCTGTCACCAGAGCCGCGGCCCTACCGGAAAATGCTTCGCAGGCTGGCGCGGCGGCGCCACGTTGTCGCCGGTGGTGTCGAGGCTGACGGCCGCCGGAAAGCCCGCAGCCCCACGGGCTGTGGGGCCACGCGAGCGGCTGCCAAAGAGCTTTCCAAGGAGGCACGGCTTTCCCTCCAGGCTCTTCGGGCGTGGGAGCTGTCGCCAGAGCCGCGGCCCTACCGGAAAATGCTTCGCAGGCTGGTGACGCGGCGCAACGTGGTCGCAGGTGTCGCCGAGGCTGACGGCCGCCGGAAAGCCCGCAGCCCCACGGGCTGTGGGGCCACGCGAGCGGCTGCCAAAGAGCTTTCCAAGGAGGCACGGCTTTCCCTCCTGGCTCTTCAGGCGTGGGAGCTGTCGCCAGAGCCGCGGCCCTACCGGAAAATTCTTCGCAGGCTGGCGCGGCGGCGCCACTTGGGCGCTGGTGTCGCCGAGGCTGACGGCCTCCGGAAAGCCCGCAGTCCCACGGGCTGTGGGGCCACGCGAGCGGCTGCCAAAGGGGATTCCAACGAGGCACGGCTTTCCCTCCTGGCTCTTCGGGCGTGGGAGCTGTCGCCAGAGCCGCGGCCCTACCGGAAAATGCTTCGCAGGCTGGCGCGGCGGCGCCACGTGGGCGCCGGTGGCGCCGAGGCTGACGGCCGCCGGAAAGCCCGCAGCCCCACGGGCTGTGGGGCCACGCGAGCGGCTGCCAAAGAGCTTTCCAAGGAGGCACGGCTTTCCCTCCTGGCTCTTCGGGCGTGGGAGCTGTCGCCACAGCCGCGGCCCTACCGGAAAATGCTTTGCAGGCTGGCGTGGCGGCGCCACGTGGGCGCCGGTGTCGCCGAGGCTGACGGCCGCCGGAAAGCCCGCAGCCCCACGGGCTGTGGGGCCACGCGAGCGGCTGCCAAAGAGCTTTCTAACGAGGCACGGCTTTCCCTCCTGGCTCTTCGGGCGTGGGAGCTGTCGCCAGAGCCGCGGCCCTACCGGAAAATGCTTCGCAGGCTGGCGCGGCAGCGCCACGTGGTCGCCGGTGGTGTCGAGGCTGACGGCCGCCGGAAAGCCCGCAGCCCCACGGGCTGTGGGGCCACGCGAGCGGCTGCAAAAGAGCTTTCCAAGGAGGCACGGCTTTCCCTCCTGGCTCTTCGGGCGTGGGAGCTGTCGCCAGAGCCGCGGCCCTACCGGAAAATGCTTCGCAGGCTGGTGACGCGGCGCTACGTGGTCGCAGGTGTCGCCGAGGCTGACGGCCGCCGGAAAGCCCGCAGCCCCACGGGCTGTGGGGCCACGCGAGCGGCTGCCAAAGAGATTTCCAAGGAGGCACGGCTTTCCCTCCTGGCTCTTCGGGCGTGGGAGCTGTCGCCAGAGCCGCGGCCCTACCTGAAAATACTTCGCAGGCTGGCGTGGCGGCGCCATGTGGTCGCAGGTGTCGCCGAGGCTGACGGCCGCCGGAAAGCCCGCAGCCCCACGGGCTGTGGGGCCACGTGAGCAGCTGCCAAAGAGCTTTCCAAGGAGGCACGGCTTTCCCTCCTGGCTCTTCGGGCGTGGGAGATGTCGCCAGAGCCGCAGCCCTACCGGAAAATGCTTCACAGGCTGGCGCGGCGGCGCCACGTGGTCGCAGGTGTCGCCGAGGCTGACGGCCGCCGGAAAGCCCGCAGCCCCACGGGCTGTGGGGCCACGCGAGCGGCTGCCAAAGAGCTTTCCAAGGAGGCATGGCTTTCCCTCCAGGCTCTTCGGGCGTGGGAGCTGTCGCCAGAGCCACAGCCCTACCGGAAAATGCTTTGCAGCCTGGCGCGGCAGCGCCACGTGGGCGCTGGTGTCGCCGAGGCTGACGGCCTCCGGAAAGCCCGCAGCCCCACGGGCTGTGGGGCCACGCGAGCGGCTGCCAAAGGGGTTTCCAAGGAGGCACGGCTTTCCCTCCTGGCTCTTCGGGCGTGGGAGCTGTCGCCAGAGCCGCGGCCTTACCGGAAAATGCTTCGCAGGCTGGCGCGGCGGCGCCACGTGGGCGCCGGTGTCGCCGAGGCTGACGGCCGCCAGAAAGCCCGCAGCCCCACGGGCTGTGGGGCCACGTGAGCGGCTGCCAAAGAGCTTTCCAAGGAGGCACGGCTTTCCCTCCTGGCTCTTCGGGCGTGGGAGCTGTCGCCAGAGCCGCGGCCCTACCGGAAAATGCTTCGGAGGCTGGCGCGGCGGCGCCACGTGGTCGCAGGTGTCGCCGAGGCTGACGGCCGCCGGAAAGCCCGCAGCCCCACGGGCAGTGGGGCCACGTGAGCGGCTGCCAAAGAGCTTTCCAACGAGGCACGGCTTTCCCTCCTGGCTCTTCGGGCGTGGGAGCTGTCGCCAGAGCCGCGGCCCTAACGGAAAATGCTTCGCAGGCTGGCGCGGCGGCACCACGTGGGCGCCGATGTCACCATCGCTGACGGCCGCCGGAAAGCCTGCAGCCCCACGGGCTGTGGGGCCACGCGAGCGGCTACCAAAGAGCTTTCCAACGAGGCACGGCTTTCCCTCCTGGCTCTTCGGGCGTGGGAGCTGTCGCCAGAGCCGCGGCCCTACCGGAAAATGCTTCGCAGGCTGGCGCCGCGGCGCTACGTGGTCGCAGGTGTCGCCGAGGCTGACGGCCGCCGGAAAGCCCGCAGCCCCACGGGCTGTGGGGCCACGCGAGCGGCTGCCAAAGAGCTTTCCAACGAGGCAAGGCTTTCCCTCCTGGCTCTTTGGGCGTGGGAGCTATCGCCTGAGCCGCGGCCCTACCGGAAAATGCTTCGCAGGCTGGCGCGGCGGCGCCACGTGGGCGCCGGTGGCGCCGAGGCTGACGGCCGCCGGAAAGCCCGCAGCCCCACGGGCTGTGGGGCCACGCGAGCGGCTGCCAAAGAGCTTTCCAACGAGGCACGGCTTTCCCTCCAGGCTCTTCGGGCGTGGGAGCTGTCGCCACAGCCGCGGCCCTACCGGAAAATGCTTTGCAGGCTGGCGCGGCGGCGCCACGTGGGCGCCGGTGTCGCCGAGGCTGACGGCCGCCGGAAAGCCCGCAGCCCCACGGGCTGTGAGGCCACGCGAGCGGCTGCCAAAGAGCTTTCTAACGAGGCACGGCTTTCCCTCCTGGCTCTTTGGGCGTGGGAGCTGTCACCAGAGCCGCGGCCCTACCGGAAAATGCTTCGCAGGCTGGCGCGGCGGCGCCACGTTGTCGCCGGTGGTGTCGAGGCTGACGGCCGCCGGAAAGCCCGCAGCCCCACGGGCTGTGGGGCCACGCGAGCGGCTGCCAAAGAGCTTTCCAAGGAGGCACGGCTTTCCCTCCAGGCTCTTCGGGCGTGGGAGCTGTCGCCAGAGCCGCGGCCCTACCGGAAAATGCTTCGCAGGCTGGTGACGCGGCGCAACGTGGTCGCAGGTGTCGCCGAGGCTGACGGCCGCCGGAAAGCCCGCAGCCCCACGGGCTGTGGGGCCACGCGAGCGGCTGCCAAAGAGCTTTCCAAGGAGGCACGGCTTTCCCTCCTGGCTCTTCAGGCGTGGGAGCTGTCGCCAGAGCCGCGGCCCTACCGGAAAATTCTTCGCAGGCTGGCGCGGCGGCGCCACTTGGGCGCTGGTGTCGCCGAGGCTGACGGCCTCCGGAAAGCCCGCAGTCCCACGGGCTGTGGGGCCACGCGAGCGGCTGCCAAAGGGGATTCCAACGAGGCACGGCTTTCCCTCCTGGCTCTTCGGGCGTGGGAGCTGTCGCCAGAGCCGCGGCCCTACCGGAAAATGCTTCGCAGGCTGGCGCGGCGGCGCCACGTGGGCGCCGGTGGCGCCGAGGCTGACGGCCGCCGGAAAGCCCGCAGCCCCACGGGCTGTGGGGCCACGCGAGCGGCTGCCAAAGAGCTTTCCAAGGAGGCACGGCTTTCCCTCCTGGCTCTTCGGGCGTGGGAGCTGTCGCCACAGCCGCGGCCCTACCGGAAAATGCTTTGCAGGCTGGCGTGGCGGCGCCACGTGGGCGCCGGTGTCGCCGAGGCTGACGGCCGCCGGAAAGCCCGCAGCCCCACGGGCTGTGGGGCCACGCGAGCGGCTGCCAAAGAGCTTTCTAACGAGGCACGGCTTTCCCTCCTGGCTCTTCGGGCGTGGGAGCTGTCGCCAGAGCCGCGGCCCTACCGGAAAATGCTTCGCAGGCTGGCGCGGCAGCGCCACGTGGTCGCCGGTGGTGTCGAGGCTGACGGCCGCCGGAAAGCCCGCAGCCCCACGGGCTGTGGGGCCACGCGAGCGGCTGCAAAAGAGCTTTCCAAGGAGGCACGGCTTTCCCTCCTGGCTCTTCGGGCGTGGGAGCTGTCGCCAGAGCCGCGGCCCTACCGGAAAATGCTTCGCAGGCTGGTGACGCGGCGCTACGTGGTCGCAGGTGTCGCCGAGGCTGACGGCCGCCGGAAAGCCCGCAGCCCCACGGGCTGTGGGGCCACGCGAGCGGCTGCCAAAGAGATTTCCAAGGAGGCACGGCTTTCCCTCCTGGCTCTTCGGGCGTGGGAGCTGTCGCCAGAGCCGCGGCCCTACCTGAAAATACTTCGCAGGCTGGCGTGGCGGCGCCATGTGGTCGCAGGTGTCGCCGAGGCTGACGGCCGCCGGAAAGCCCGCAGCCCCACGGGCTGTGGGGCCACGTGAGCAGCTGCCAAAGGGGTTTCCAACGAGGCACGGCTTTCCCTCCTGGCTCTTCGGGCGTGGGAGCTGTCGCCAGAGCCGCGGCCCTACCGGAAAATGCTTCGCAGGCTGGCGCCGCGGCGCTACGTGGTCGCAGGTGTCGCCGAGGCTGACGGCCACCGGAAAGCCCGCAGCCCCACGGGCTGTGGGGCCACGCAAGCGGCTGCCAAAGACCTTTCGAACGAGGCACAGCTTTCCCTCCTGGCTCTTCGGGCGTGGGAGCTGTTGCCAGAGCCGCGGCCCTACCGGAAAATGCTTTGCAGGCTGGCGCGGCGGCGCCACGTGGGTGACGGTGTTGCCGAGGCTGACGGCCGCCGGAAATCCCGCAGCCCCACGGGCTGTGGGGCCACGCGAGCGGCTGCCAAAGAGCTTTCCAAGGAGGCACGGCTTTCCCTCCTGGCTCTTCGGGCGTGGGAGCTGTCGCCAGAGCCGCGGCCCTACCGGAAAATGCTTCGCAGGCTGGCGCGGCGGCGCCACTTGGGCGCTGGTGTCGCCGAGGCTGTCGGCCTCCGGAAAGCCCGCAGACCCACGGGCTGTGGGGCCACGCGAGCGGCTGCCAAAGGGGTTTCCAACGAGGCACGGCTTTCCCTCCTGGCTCTTCGGGCGTGGGAGCTGTCGCCAGAGCCGCGGCCCTACCGGAAAATGCTTCGCAGGCTGGCGCGGCGGCAACACGTGGGCGCCGGTGTCGCCGAGGCTGACGGCCGCCGGAAAGCCCGCAGCCCCACGGGCTGTGGGGCCACGCGAGCGGCTGCCAAAGAGCTTTCCAACGAGGCACAGTTTTCCCTCCTGGCTCTTCGGGCGTGGGAGCTGTCGCCAGAGCAGCGGCCCTACCGGAAAATGCTTCACAGGCTGGCGTGGCGGCGCCATGTGGGCGCCGGTGTCGCCGAAGCTGACGGCCGCCGGAAAGCCCGCAGCCCCACGGGCTGTGGGGCCACGCGAGCGGCTGCCAAAGAGCTTTCCAACGAGGCACGGCTTTCCCTCCTGGCTCTTCGGGCGTGGGAGCTGTCGCCAGAGCGGCGGCCCTACCGGAAAATGCTTCGCAGGCTGGCGCGGCGGCGCCACGTGGTCGCCGGTGGTTTCGAGGCTGACGGCCGCCGGAAAGCCCGCAGCCCCACGGGCTGTGGGGCCACGCGAGCGGCTGCCAAAGAGCTTTCCAACGAGGCACGGCTTTCCCTCCTGGCTCTTCGGGCGTGGGAGCTGTCGCCAGAGCCGCGGCCCTACTGGAAAATGCTTCTCAGGCTGGCGCCGCGGCGCTACGTGGTCGCAGGTGTCGCGGAGGCTGACGGCCGCCGGAAAGCCCGCAGCCCCACGGGCTGTGGGGCCACGCGAGCGGCTGCCAAAGAGCTTTCCAAGGAGGCAGGGCTTTCCCTCCTGGCTCTTCGGGCGTGGGAGCTGCCGCCAGAACCGCGGCCCTACCGGAAAATGCTTCGCAGGCTGGCGCGGCGGCGCCACGTGGGCGCAGGTGTCGCCGAGGCTGACGGCCGCCGGAAAGCCCGCAGCCCCACGGGCTGTGGGGCCACGCGAGCGGCTGCCAAAGACCTTTCCAACGAGGCACGGCTTTCCCTCCTGGCTCTTCGGGCGTGGGAGCTGTCGCCAGAGCCGCGGCCCTACCGGAAAATGCTTCACAGGCTGGTGCGGCGGCGCCACGTGGGCGCCGGTGTCGCCGAGGCTGACGGCCGCCGGAAAGCCCGCAGCCCCACGGGCTGTGGGGCCACGCGAGCGGCTGCCAAAGAGCTTTCCAAGGAGGCACGGCTTTCCCTCCTGGCTCTTCGGGCATGGGAGCTGTCGCCAGAGCCGCGGCCCTACGGGAAAATGTTTTGCAGGCTGGCGCCGCGGCGCTACGTGGTTGCAGGTGTCGCCGAGGCTGATGGCCGCCGGAAAGCCCGCAGCCCCACGGGCTGTGGGGCCACGCGAGCGGCTGCCAAAGAGCTTTCCAACGAGGCACAGCTTTCCCTCCTGGCTCTTCGGGCGTGGGAGCTGTCGCCAGAGCCGCAGCCCTACCGGAAAATGCTTCGCAGGCTGGCGCCGCGGCGATACGTGGTCGCAGGTGTCGCCGAGGCTGACGGCCACCAGAAAGCCCGCAGCCCCACGGGCTGTGGGGCCACGCGAGCGGCTGCCAAAGGGGTTTCCAACGAGGCACGGCTTTCCATCCTGGCTCTTCGGGCGTGGGAGCTGTCGCCAGAGCCGCGGCCCTACCGGAAAATGCTTCGCAGGCTGGCGCGGCGGCGCCACCTTGGCGCCGGTGTCGCCGAGGCTGACGGCCGCCGGAAAGCCCGCAGCCCCACGGGCTGTGGGGCCACGTGAGCGGCTGCCAAAGAGCTTTCCAACGAGGCACGGCTTTCCCTCCTGGCTCTTCGGGCATGGCAGCTGTCGCCAGAGCTGCGGCCCTACTGGAAAATGCTTCACAGGCTGGCGCGGCGGCGCCACGTGGGCGCCGGTGTCGCCAAGGCTGACGGCCGCCGGAAAGCCCGCAGCCCCACGGGCTGTGGGGCCACGCGAGCGGCTGCCAAAGAGCTTTCCAAGGAGGCACGGCTTTCCCTCCTGGCTCTTCGGGCGTGGGAGCTGTCGCCAGAGCCGCGGCCCTACCGGAAAATGCTTTCAAGGCTGGCGCCGCGGCGCTACGTGGTCGCAGGTGTCGCCGAGGCTGACGGCCGCCGGAAAGCCCGCAGCCCCACGGGCTGTGGGGCCACGCGAGCGGCTGCCAAAGAGCTTTCCAACGAGGCACGGCTTTCCCTCCTGGCTCTTCGGGCATGGCAGCTGTCGCCAGAGCTGCGGCCCTACTGGAAAATGCTTCACAGGCTGGCGCGGCGGTGCCACGTGGGCGCCGGTGTCGCCAAGGCTGACGGCCGCCGGAAAGCCCACAGCCCCACGGGCTGTGGGGCCACGCGAGCGGCTGCCAAAGAGCTTTCCAAGGAGGCACGGCTTTCACTCCTGGCTCTTCGGGCGTGGGAGCTGTCGCCAGAGCCGCGGCCCTACCTGAAAATACTTCGCAGGCTGGCGTGGCGGCGCCATGTGGTCGCAGGTGTCGCCGAGGCTGACGGCCGCCGGAAAGCCCGCAGCCCCACGGGCTGTGGGGCCACGCGAGCAGCTGCCAAAGGGGTTTCCAACGAGGCACGGCTTTCCCTCCTGGCTCTTCGGGCGTGGGAGCTGTCGCCAGAGCCGCGGCCCTACCGGAAAATGCTTCGCAGGCTGGCGCGTCGGCGCCACCTTGGCGCCGGTGTCGCCGAGGCTGACGGCCGCCACAAAGCCCGCAGCCCCACGGGCTGTGGGGCCACGTGAGCGGCTGCCAAAGAGCTTTCTAACGAGGCACGGCTTTCCCTCCTGGCTCTTCGGGCGCGGGAGCTGTCGCCAGAGCCGCGGCCCTACCGGAAAATGCTTCGCAGGCTGGCGCGGCGGCACCTCGTGGGCGCCGGTGTCGCCATCGCTGACGGCCGCCGGAAAGCCTGCAGCCCCACGGGCTGTGGGGCCACGCGAGCGGCTGCCAAAGAGGTTTCCTACGAGACACAGCTTTCCCTCCTGGCTCTTCGGGCGTGGGAGCTATCGCCTGAGCCGCGGCCCTACCGGAAAATGCTTCGCAGGCTGGCGCGGCGGCGCCACGTGGGCGCCGGTGGCGCCGAGGCTGACGGCCGCCGGAAAGCCCGCAGCCCCACGGGCTGTGGGGCCACGCGAGCGGCTGCCAAAGAGCTTTCCAACGAGGCACGGCTTTCCCTCCAGGCTCTTCGGGCGTGGGAGCTGTCGCCACAGCCGCGGCCCTACCAGAAAATGCTTCGCAGGCTGGCGCGGCGGCGCCACGTGGGCGCCGGTGGCGCCGAGGCTGACGGCCGCCGGAAAGCCTGCAGCCCCACGGGCTGTGGGGCCACGCGAGCGGCTGCCAAAGAGCTTTCCAACGAGGCACGGCTTTCCCTCCAGGCTCTTCGGGTGTGGGAGCTGTCGCCAGAGCCGCGGCCCTAACGGAAAATGCTTCGCAGGCTGGTGACGCGGCGCTACGTGGTCGCAGGTGTCGCCGAGGCTGACGGCCGCTGGAAAGCCCGCAGCCCCACGGGCTGTGGGGCCACGCGAGCGGCTGCCAAAGAGCTTTCCAAGGAGGCACGGCTTTCCCTCCAGGCTCTTCGGGCGTGGGAGCTGTCGCCAGAGCCGCGGCCCTACCGGAAAATGCTTCGCAGGCTGGTGACGCGGCGCAACGTGGTCGCAGGTGTCGCCGAGGCTGACGGCCGCCGGAAAGCCCGCAGCCCCACGGGCTGTGGGGCCACGCGAGCGGCTGCCAAAGAGCTTTCCAAGGAGGCACGGCTTTCCCTCCTGGCTCTTCAGGCGTGGGAGCTGTCGCCAGAGCCGCGGCCCTACCGGAAAATTCTTCGCAGGCTGGCGCGGCGGCGCCACTTGGGCGCTGGTGTCGCCGAGGCTGACGGCCTCCGGAAAGCCCGCAGTCCCACGGGCTGTGGGGCCACGCGAGCGGCTGCCAAAGGGGATTCCAACGAGGCACGGCTTTCCCTCCTGGCTCTTCGGGCGTGGGAGCTGTCGCCAGAGCCGCGGCCCTACCGGAAAATGCTTCGCAGGCTGGCGCGGCGGCGCCACGTGGGCGCCGGTGGCGCCGAGGCTGACGGCCGCCGGAAAGCCCGCAGCCCCACGGGCTGTGGGGCCACGCGAGCGGCTGCCAAAGAGCTTTCCAAGGAGGCACGGCTTTCCCTCCTGGCTCTTCGGGCGTGGGAGCTGTCGCCACAGCCGCGGCCCTACCGGAAAATGCTTTGCAGGCTGGCGTGGCGGCGCCACGTGGGCGCCGGTGTCGCCGAGGCTGACGGCCGCCGGAAAGCCCGCAGCCCCACGGGCTGTGGGGCCACGCGAGCGGCTGCCAAAGAGCTTTCTAACGAGGCACGGCTTTCCCTCCTGGCTCTTCGGGCGTGGGAGCTGTCGCCAGAGCCGCGGCCCTACCGGAAAATGCTTCGCAGGCTGGCGCGGCAGCGCCACGTGGTCGCCGGTGGTGTCGAGGCTGACGGCCGCCGGAAAGCCCGCAGCCCCACGGGCTGTGGGGCCACGCGAGCGGCTGCAAAAGAGCTTTCCAACGAGGCACGGCTTTCCCTCCTGGCTCTTCGGGCGTGGGAGCTGTCGCCAGAGCCGCGGCCCTACCGGAAAATGCTTCGCAGGCTGGTGACGCGGCGCTACGTGGTCGCAGGTGTCGCCGAGGCTGACGGCCGCCGGAAAGCCCGCAGCCCCACGGGCTGTGGGGCCACGCGAGCGGCTGCCAAAGAGATTTCCAAGGAGGCACGGCTTTCCCTCCTGGCTCTTCGGGCGTGGGAGCTGTCGCCAGAGCCGCGGCCCTACCTGAAAATACTTCGCAGGCTGGCGTGGCGGCGCCATGTGGTCGCAGGTGTCGCCGAGGCTGACGGCCGCCGGAAAGCCCGCAGCCCCACGGGCTGTGGGGCCACGTGAGCAGCTGCCAAAGGGGTTTCCAACGAGGCACGGCTTTCCCTCCTGGCTCTTCGGGCGTGGGAGCTGTCGCCAGAGCCGCGGCCCTACCGGAAAATGCTTCGCAGGCTGGCGCCGCGGCGCTACGTGGTCGCAGGTGTCGCCGAGGCTGACGGCCACCGGAAAGCCCGCAGCCCCACGGGCTGTGGGGCCACGCGAGCGGCTGCCAAAGACCTTTCGAACGAGGCACAGCTTTCCCTCCTGGCTCTTCGGGCGTGGGAGCTGTTGCCAGAGCCGCGGCCCTACCGGAAAATGCTTTGCAGGCTGGCGCGGCGGCGCCACGTGGGTGACGGTGTCGCCGAGGCTGACGGCCGCCGGAAATCCCGCAGCCCCACGGGCTGTGGGGCCACGCGAGCGGCTGCCAAAGAGCTTTCCAAGGAGGCACGGCTTTCCCTCCTGGCTCTTCGGGCGTGGGAGCTGTCGCCAGAGCCGCGGCCCTACCGGAAAATGCTTCGCAGGCTGGCGCGGCGGCGCCACTTGGGCGCTGGTGTCGCCGAGGCTGTCGGCCTCCGGAAAGCCCGCAGACCCACGGGCTGTGGGGCCACGCGAGCGGCTGCCAAAGGGGTTTCCAACGAGGCACGGCTTTCCCTCCTGGCTCTTCGGGCGTGGGAGCTGTCGCCAGAGCCGCGGCCCTACCGGAAAATGCTTCGCAGGCTGGCGCGGCGGCAACACGTGGGCGCCGGTGTCGCCGAGGCTGACGGCCGCCGGAAAGCCCGCAGCCCCACGGGCTGTGGGGTCACGCGAGCGGCTGCCAAAGAGCTTTCCAACGAGGCACAGTTTTCCCTCCTGGCTCTTCGGGCGTGGGAGCTGTCGCCAGAGCAGCGGCCCTACCGGAAAATGCTTCACAGGCTGGCGTGGCGGCGCCATGTGGGCGCCGGTGTCGCCGAAGCTGACGGCCGCCGGAAAGCCCGCAGCCCCACGGGCTGTGGGGCCACGCGAGCGGCTGCCAAAGAGCTTTCCAACGAGGCACGGCTTTCCCTCCTGGCTCTTCGGGCGTGGGAGCTGTCGCCAGAGCGGCGGCCCTACCGGAAAATGCTTCGCAGGCTGGCGCGGCGGCGCCACGTGGTCGCCGGTGGTGTCGAGGCTGACGGCCGCCGGAAAGCCCGCAGCCCCACGGGCTGTGGGGCCACGCGAGCGGCTGCCAAAGAGCTTTCCAACGAGGCACGGCTTTCCCTCCTGGCTCTTCGGGCGTGGGAGCTGTCGCCAGAGCCGCGGCCCTACTGGAAAATGCTTCTCAGGCTGGCGCCGCGGCGCTACGTGGTCGCAGGTGTCGCGGAGGCTGACGGCCGCCGGAAAGCCCGCAGCCCCACGGGCTGTGGGGCCACGCGAGCGGCTGCCAAAGAGCTTTCCAAGGAGGCAGGGCTTTCCCTCCTGGCTCTTCGGGCGTGGGAGCTGCCGCCAGAACCGCGGCCCTACCGGAAAATGCTTCGCAGGCTGGCGCGGCGGCGCCACGTGGGCGCAGGTGTCGCCGAGGCTGACGGCCGCCGGAAAGCCCGCAGCCCCACGGGCTGTGGGGCCACGCGAGCGGCTGCCAAAGACCTTTCCAACGAGGCACGGCTTTCCCTCCTGGCTCTTCGGGCGTGGGAGCTGTCGCCAGAGCCGCGGCCCTACCGGAAAATGCTTCACAGGCTGGTGCGGCGGCGCCACGTGGGCGCCGGTGTCGCCGAGGCTGACGGCCGCCGGAAAGCCCGCAGCCCCACGGGCTGTGGGGCCACGCGAGCGGCTGCCAAAGAGCTTTCCAAGGAGGCACGGCTTTCCCTCCTGGCTCTTCGGGCATGGGAGCTGTCGCCAGAGCCGCGGCCCTACGGGAAAATGTTTTGCAGGCTGGCGCCGCGGCGCTACGTGGTTGCAGGTGTCGCCGAGGCTGATGGCCGCCGGAAAGCCCGCAGCCCCACGGGCTGTGGGGCCACGCGAGCGGCTGCCAAAGAGCTTTCCAACGAGGCACAGCTTTCCCTCCTGGCTCTTCGGGCGTGGCAGCTGTCGCCAGAGCTGCGGCCCTACTGGAAAATGCTTCACAGGCTGGCGCGGCGGTGCCACGTGGGCGCCGGTGTCGCCAAGGCTGACGGCCGCCGGAAAGCCCGCAGCCCCACGGGCTGTGGGGCCACGCGAGCGGCTGCCAAAGAGCTTTCCAAGGAGGCACGGCTTTCACTCCTGGCTCTTCGGGCGTGGGAGCTGTCGCCAGAGCCGCGGCCCTACCTGAAAATACTTCGCAGGCTGGCGTGGCGGCGCCATGTGGTCGCAGGTGTCGCCGAGGCTGACGGCCGCCGGAAAGCCCGCAGCCCCACGGGCTGTGGGGCCACGTGAGCGGCTGCCAAAGAGCTTTCTAACGAGGCACGGCTTTCCCTCCTGGCTCTTCGGGCGCGGGAGCTGTCGCCAGAGCCGCGGCCCTACCGGAAAATGCTTCGCAGGCTGGCGCGGCGGCACCTCGTGGGCGCCGGTGTCGCCATCGCTGACGGCCGCCGGAAAGCCTGCAGCCCCACGGGCTGTGGGGCCACGCGAGCGGCTGCCAAAGAGGTTTCCTACGAGACACAGCTTTCCCTCCTGGCTCTTCGGGCGTGGGAGCTATCGCCTGAGCCGCGGCCCTACCGGAAAATGCTTCGCAGGCTGGCGCGGCGGCGCCACGTGGGCGCCGGTGGCGCCGAGGCTGACGGCCGCCGGAAAGCCCGCAGCCCCACGGGCTGTGGGGCCACGCGAGCGGCTGCCAAAGAGCTTTCCAACGAGGCACGGCTTTCCCTCCAGGCTCTTCGGGCGTGGGAGCTGTCGCCAGAGCCGCGGCCCTACCGGAAAATGCTTTGCAGGCTGGCGCGGCGGCGCCACGTGGGCGCCGGTGTCGCCGAGGCTGACGGCCGCCGGAAAGCCCGCAGCCCCACGGGCTGTGGGGCCACGCGAGCGGCTGCCAAAGAGCTTTCTAACGAGGCACGGCTTTCCCTCCTGGCTCTTTGGGCGTGGGAGCTGTCACCAGAGCCGCGGCCCTACCGGAAAATGCTTCGCAGGCTGGCGCGGCGGCGCCACGTGGTCGCCGGTGGTGTCGAGGCTGACGGCCGCCGGAAAGCCCGCAGCCCCACGGGCTGTGGGGCCCCGCAAGCGGCTGCCAAAGAGCTTTCCAAGGAGGCACGGCTTTCCCTCCTGGCTCTTCGGGCGTGGGAGCTGTCGCCAGAGCCGCGGCCCTACCGGAAAATGCTTCGCAGGCTGGTGACGCGGCGCAACGTGGTCGCAGGTGTCGCCGAGGCTGACGGCCGCCGGAAAGCCCGCAGCCCCACGGGCTGTGGGGCCACGCGAGCGGCTGCCAAAGAGGTTTCCACAGAGGCACGGCTTTCCCTCCAGGCTCTTCGGGCGTGGGAGCTGTCGCCACAGCCGCGGCCCTACCGGAAAATGCTTCGCAGGCTGGTGCGGCGGCACCACGTGGGCGCCGGTGTCGCCATCGCTGACGGCCGCCGGAAAGCCTGCAGCCCCACGGGCTGTGGGGCCACGCGAGCGGCTGCCAAAGAGGTTTCCTACGAGACACAGCTTTCCCTCCTGGCTCTTCGGGCGTGGGAGCTATCGCCTGAGCCGCGGCCCTACCGGAAAATGCTTCGCAGGCTGGCGCGGCGGCGCCACGTGGGCGCCGGTGGCGCCGAGGCTGACGGCCGCCGGAAAGCCTGCAGCCCCACGGGCTGTGGGGCCACGCGAGCGGCTGCCAAAGAGCTTTCCAACGAGGCACGGCTTTCCCTCCAGGCTCTTCGGGTGTGGGAGCTGTCGCCAGAGCCGCGGCCCTAACGGAAAATGCTTCGCAGGCTGGTGACGCGGCGCTACGTGGTCGCAGGTGTCGCCGAGGCTGACGGCCGCTGGAAAGCCCGCAGCCCCACGGGCTGTGGGGCCACGCGAGCGGCTGCCAAAGTGCTTTCTAACGAGGCACGGCTTTCCCTCCTGGCTCTTCGGGCGTGGGAGCTGTCGCCAGAGCCGCGGCCCTACCGGAGAATGCTTCGCAGGCTGGCGCGGCAGCGCGACGTGGTCGCCGGTGGTGTCGAGGCTGACGGCCGCCGGAAAGCCCGCAGCCCCACGGGCTGTGGGGCCACGCGAGCGGCTGCCAAAGAGCTTTCCAACGAGGCACGGCTTTCCCTCCTGGCTCTTCGGGCGTGGGAGCTGTCGCCAGAGCCGCGGCCCTACCGGAAAATGCTTCGCAGGCTGGCGCCGCGGCGCTACGTGGTCGCAGGTGTCGCCGAGGCTTACGGCCACCGGAAAGCCCGCAGCCCCACGGGCTGTGGGGCCACGCGAGCGGCTGCCAAAGACCTTTCCAACGAGGCACAGCTTTCCCTCCTGACTCTTCGGGCGTGGGAGCTATTGCCAGAGCCACGGCCCTACCGGAAAATGCTTTGCAGGCTGGCGCGGCGGCGCCACGTGGGTGACGGTGTCGCCGAGGCTGACGGCCGCCGGAAAGCCTGCAGCCCCACGGGCTGTGGGGCCACGCGAGCGGCTGCTAAAGAGGTTTCCACGGAGGCACGGCTTTCCCTCCAGGCTCTTCGGGCGTGGGAGCTGTCGCCACAGCCGCGGCCCTACCGGAAAATGCTTTGCAGGCAGGCGTGGCGGCGCCACGTGGGCGCCGGTGTCGCCGAGGCTGACGGCCGCCGGAAAGCCCGCAGCCCCACGGGCTGTGGGGCCACGCGAGCGGCTGCCAAAGAGCTTTCTAACGAGGCACGGCTTTCCCTCCTGGCTCTTCGGGCGTGGGAGCTGTCGCCAGAGCCGCGGCCCTACCGGAAAATGCTTCGCAGGCTGGCGCGGCAGCGCCACGTGGTCGCCGGTGGTGTCGAGGCTGACGGCCGCCGGAAAGCCCGCAGCCCCACGGGCTGTGGGGCCACGCGAGCGGCTGCAAAAGAGCTTTCCAACGAGGCACGGCTTTCCCTCCTGGCTCTTCGGGCGTGGGAGCTGTCGCCAGAGCCGCGGCCCTACCGGAAAATGCTTCGCAGGCTGGCGCGGCGGCACCACGTGGGCGCCGGTGTCGCCATCGCTGACGGCCGCCGGAAAGCCTGCAGCCCCACGGGCTGTGGGGCCACGCGAGCGGCTGCCAAAGAGGTTTCCTACGAGACACAGCTTTCCCTCCTGGCTCTTCGGGCGTGGGAGCTATCGCCTGAGCCGCGGCCCTACCGGAAAATGCTTCGCAGGCTGGCGCGGCGGCGCCACGTGGGCGCCGGTGGCACCGAGGCTGACGGCCGCCGGAAAGCCCGCAGCCCCACGGGCTGTGGGGCCACGCGAGCGGCTGCCAAAGAGCTTTCCAACGAGGCACGGCTTTCCCTCCAGGCTCTTCGGGCGTGGGAGCTGTCGCCAGAGCCGCGGCCCTACCGGAAAATGCTTTGCAGGCTGGCGCGGCGGCGCCACGTGGGCGCCGGTGGTATCGAGGCTGACGGCCGCCAGAAAGCCCGCAGCCCCACGGGCTGTGGGGCCACGCGAGCGGCTGCCAAAGAGCTTTCCAAGGAGGCACGGCTTTCCCTCCTGGCTCTTCGGGCGTGGGAGCTGTCGCCAGAGCCGCGGGCCTACCGGAAAATGCTTCGCAGGCTGGTGACGCGGCGCTACGTGGTCGCAGGTGTCGCCGAGGCTGACGGCCGCCGGAAAGCCCGCAGCCCCACGGGCTGTGGGGCCACGCGAGCGGCTGCCAAAGTGCTTTCTAACGAGGCACGGCTTTCCCTCCTGGCTCTTCGGGCGTGGGAGCTGTCGCCAGAGCCGCGGCCCTACCGGAAGATGCTTTGCAGGCTGGCGCGGCGGCGCCACATGGGTGACGGTGTCGCCGAGGCTGACGGCCGCCGGAAAGCCCGCAGCCCCACGGGCTGTGGGGCCACGCGAGCGGCTGCCAAAGAGCTTTCCAAGGAGGCACGGCTTTCCCTCCTGGCTCTTCGGGCGTGGGAGCTGTCGCCAGAGCCGCGGCCCTACCGGAAAATGCTTCGCAGGCTGGCGCGGCGGCGCCACTTGGGCGCTGGTGTCGCCGAGGCTGACGGCCTCCGGAAAGCCCGCAGCCCCACGGGCTGTGGGGCCACGCGAGCGGCTGCCAAAGGGGTTTCCAACGAGGCACGGCTTTCCCTCCTGGCTCTTCGGGCGTGGGAGCTGTCGCCAGAGCCGCGGCCCTACCGGAAAATGCTTCGCAGGGTGGCGCGGCGGCACCACGTGGGCGCCGGTGTCGCCATCGCTGACGGCCGCCGGAAAGCCTGCAGCCCCACGGGCTGTGGGGCCACGCGAGCGGCTGCCAAAGAGGTTTCCTACGAGACACAGCTTTCCCTCCTGGCTCTTCGGGCGTGGGAGCTATCGCCTGAGCCGCGGCCCTACCGGAAAATGCTTCGCAGGCTGGCGCGGCGGCTCCACGTGGGCGCCGGTGGCGCCGAGGCTGACGGCCGCCGGAAAGCCCGCAGCCCCACGGGCTGTGGGGCCACGCGAGCGGCTGCCAAAGAGCTTTCCAACGAGGCACGGCTTTCCCTCCAGGCTCTTCGGGCGTGGGAGCTGTCGCCAGAGCCGCGGCCCTACCGGAAAATGCTTTGCAGGCTGGCGCGGCGGCGCCACGTGGGCGCCGGTGGTATCGAGGCTGACGGCCGCCAGAAAGCCCGCAGCCCCACGGGCTGTGGGGCCACGCGAGCGGCTGCCAAAGAGCTTTCCAAGGAGGCACGGCTTTCCCTCCTGGCTCTTCGGGCGTGGGAGCTGTCGCCAGAGCCGCGGCCCTACCAGAAAATGCTTCGCAGGCTGGTGACGCGGCGCTACGTGGTCGCAGGTGTCGCCGAGGCTGACGGCCGCCGGAAAGCCCGCAGCCCCACGGGCTGTGGGGCCACGCGAGCGGCTGCCAAAGTGCTTTCTAACGAGGCACGGCTTTCCCTCCTGGCTCTTCGGGCGTGGGAGCTGTCGCCAGAGCCGCGGCCCTACCGGAAAATGCTTCGCAGGCTGGCGCCGCGGCGATACGTGGTCGCAGGTGTCGCCGAGGCTGACGGCCACCAGAAAGCCCGCAGCCCCACGGGCTGTGGGGCCACGCGAGCGGCTGCCAAAGGGGTTTCCCACGAGGCACGGCTTTCCCTCCTGGCTCTTCGGGCGTGGGAGCTGTTGCCAGAGCCGCGGCCCTACCGGAAAATGCTTTGCAGGCTGGCGCGGCGGCGACACCTTGGCGCCGGTGTCGCCGAGGCTGACGGCCGCCAGAAAGCCCGCAGCCCCACGGGCTGTGGGGCCACGTGAGCGGCTGCCAAAGAGCTTTCCAACGAGGCACGGCTTTCCCTCCTGGCTCTTCGGGCATGGCAGCTGTCGCCAGAGCTGCGGCCCTACTGGAAAATGCTTCACAGGCTGGCGCGGCGGCGCCACGTGGGCGCCGGTGTCGCCGAGGCTGACGGCCGCCGGAAAGCCCGCAGCCCCACGGGCTGTGGGGCCACGCGAGCGGCTGCCAAAGAGCTTTCCAACGAGGCACGGCTTTCCCTCCTGGCTCTTCGGGCGTGGGAGCTGTCGCCAGAGCCGCGGCCCTACCGGAAAATGCTTTGCAGGCTGGCGCCGCGGCGCTACGTGGTCGCAGGTGTCGCCGAGGCTGACGGCTGCCGGAAAGCCCGCAGCCCCACGGGCTGTGGGGCCACGCGAGCGGCTGCCAAAGAGGTTTCCAACGAGGCACAGCTTTCCCTCCTGGCTCTTCGGGCGTGGGAGCTGTCGCCAGAGCCGCGGCCCTACCGGAAAATGCTTCGCAGGCTGGCGCGGCGGCGCCACTTGGGCGCCGGTGTCGCTGAGGCTGACGGCCGCTGGAAAGCCCGCAGCCCCACGGGCTGTGGGGCCACGTGAGCAGCTGCCAAAGAGCTTTCCAAGGAGGCACGGCTTTCCCTCCTGGCTCTTCGGGCGTGGGAGCTGTCGCCAGAGACGCGGCCCTACCGGAAAATGCTCCGCAGGCTGGCGCGGCGGCGCCACGTGGTCGCAGGTGTCGCCGAGGCTGACGGCCGCCGGAAAGCCCGCAGCCCCACGGGCTGTGGGGCCACGCGAGCGGCTGCCAAAGAGCTTTCCAAGGAGGCACGGCTTTCCCTCCTGGCTCTTCGGGCGTGGGAGCTGTCGCCAGAGCCGCGGCCCTACTGGAAAATGCTTCTCAGCCTGGCGCCGCGGCGCTACGTGGTCGCAGGTGTCGCGGAGGCTGACGGCCGGCGGAAAGCCCGCAGCCCCACGGGCTGTGGGGCCACGCGAGCGGCTGCCAAAGAGCTTTCCAAGGAGGCACGGCTTTCCCTCCTGGCTCTTCGGGCGTGGGAGCTGTCGCCAGAGCCGCGGCCCTACCGGAAAATGCTTCGCAGGCTGGCGCGGCGGCGCCACGTGGGCGCAGGTGTCGCCGAGGCTGACGGCCGCCGGAAAGCCCGCAGCCCCACGGGCTGTGGGGCCACGCGAGCGGCTGCCAAAGAGCTTTCCAACGAGGCACGGCTTTCCCTCCTGGCTCTTCGGGCGTGGGAGCTGTCGCCAGAGCCGCGGCCCTACCGGAAAATGCTTCGCAGGCTGGCGCGGCGGTGCCACATTGGCGCCGTTCTCGCCGAGGCTGACGGCCGCCGGAAAGCCCGCAGCCCCACGGGCTGTGGGGTCACGCGAGCGGCTGCCAAAGAGCTTTCCAAGGAGGCACGGCTTTCCCTCCTGGCTCTTCGGGCGTGGGAGCTGTCGCCAGAGCCGCGGCCCTACCGGAAAATGCTTCGCAGGCTGGCTCGGCGGCGCCACGTGGGCGCAGGTGTCGCCGAGGCTGATGGCCGCCGGAAAGCCCGCAGCCCCACGGGCTGTGGGGCCACGCGAGCGGCTGCCAAAGAGGTTTCCAAGGAGGCACGGCTTTCCCTCCTGGCTCTTCGGGCATGGGAGCTGTCGCCAGAGCCGCGGCCCTACCGGAAAATGCTTCACAGGATGGCGCGGCGGCGCCACGTGGGCGCCGGTGTCGCCGAGGCTGACGGCCGCCGGAAAGCCCGCAGCCCCACGGGCTGTGGGGCCACGCGAGCGGCTGCCAAAGAGCTTTCCAAGGAGGCACGGCTTTCCCCCCTGCCTCTTCGGGCATGGGAGCTGTCGCCAGAGCCGCGGCCCTACCGGAAAATGTTTTGCAGGCTGTCGCCGCGGCGCTACGTGGTCGCAGGTGTCGCCGAGGCTGATGGCCGCCGGAAAGCCCGCAGCCCCACAGGCTGTGGGGCCACGCGAGCGGCTGCCAAAGAGCTTTCCAACGAGGCACAGCTTTCCCTCCTGGCTCTTTGGGCGTGGGAGCTGTCGCCAGAGCCGCAGCCCTACCGGAAAATGCTTCGCAGGCTGGCGCCGCGGCAATACGTGGTCGCAGGTGTCGCCGAGGCTGACGGCCACCAGAAAGCCCGCAGCCCCACGGGCTGTGGGGCCACGCGAGCGGCTGCCAAAGGGGTTTCCAACGAGGCACGGCTTTCCCTCCTGGCTCTTCGGGCGTGGGAGCTGTTGCCAGAGCCGCGGCCCTACCGGAAAATGCTTTGCAGGCTGGCGCGGCGGCGCTACCTTGGCGCCGGTGTCGCCGAGGCTGACGGCCGCCAGAAAGCCCGCAGCCCCACGGGCTGTGGGGCCACGTGAGCGGCTGCCAAAGAGCTTTCCAACGAGGCACGGCTTTCCCTCCTGGCTCTTCGGGCATGGCAGCTGTCGCCAGAGCTGCGGCCCTACTGGAAAATGTTTCACAGGCTGGCGCGGCGGCGCCACGTGGGCGCCGGTGTCGCCGAGGCTGACGGCCGCCAGAAAGCCCGCAGCCCCACGGGCTGTGGGGCCACGCGAGCGGCTGCCAAAGAGCTTTCCAACGAGGCACGGCTTTCCCTCCTGGCTCTTCGGGCGTGGGAGCTGTCGCCAGAGCCGCGGCCCTACCGGAAAATGCTTTGCAGGCTGGCGCCGCGGCGCTACGTGGTCGCAGGTGTCGCCGAGGCTGACGACCGCCAGAAAGCCCGCAGCCCCACGGGCTGTGGGGCCACGCGAGCGGCTGCCAAAGAGGTTTCCAACGAGGCACAGCTTTCCCTCCTGGCTCTTCGGGCGTGGGAGCTGTCGCCAGAGCCGCGGCCCTACCGGAAAATGCTTCGCAGGCTGGCGCGGCGGCGCCACTTGGGCGCCGGTGTCGCTGAGGGTGACGGCCGCTGGAAAGCCCGCAGCCCCACGGGCTGTGGGGCCACGTGAGCAGCTGCCAAAGAGCTTTCCAAGGAGGCACGGCTTTCCCTCCTGGCTCTTCGGGCGTGGGAGATGTCGCCAGAGCCGCAGCCCTACCGGAAAATGCTTCACAGGCTGGCGCGGCGGCGCCACGTGGTCGCAGGTGTCGCCGAGGCTGACGGCCGCCGGAAAGCCCGCAGCCCCACGGGCTGTGGGGCCACACGAGCGGCTGCCAAAGAGCTTTCCAAGGAGGCATGGCTTTCCCTCCAGGCTCTTCGGGCGTGGGAGCTGTCGCCAGAGCCGCGGCCCTACCGGAAAATGCTTCGCAGGCTGGCGCGGCGGCGCCACGTGGGCGCCGGTGTCGCCGAGGCTGACGGCCGCCGGAAAGCCCGCAGCCCCACGGGCTGTGGGGCCACGCGAGCGGCTGCCAAAGGGGTTTCCAAGGAGGCACGGCTTTCCCTCCTGGCTCTTCGGGCGTGGGAGCTGTCGCCAGAGCCGCGGCCTTACCGGAAAATGCTTCGCAGGCTGGCGCGGCGGCGCCACGTGGGCGCCGGTGTCGCCGAGACTGACGGCAGCCAGAAAGCCCGCAGCCCCACGGGCTGTGGGGCCACGTGAGCGGCTGCCAAAGAGCTTTCCAAGGAGGCACGGCTTTCCCTCCTGGCTCTTCGGGCGTGGGAGCTGTCGCCAGAGCCGCGGCCCTACCGGAAAATGCTTCGGAGGCTGGCGCGGCGGCGCCACGTGGTAACAGGTGTCGCCGAGGCTGACGGCCGCCGGAAAGCCCGCAGCCCCACGGGCAGTGGGGCCACGTGAGCGGCTGCCAAAGAGCTTTCCAACGAGGCACGGCTTTCCCTCCTGGCTCTTCGGGCGTGGGAGCTGTCGCCAGAGCCGCGGCCCTAACGGAAAATGCTTCGCAGGCTGGCGCGGCGGCACCACGTGGGCGCCGATGTCACCATCGCTGACGGCCGCCGGAAAGCCTGCAGCCCCACGGGCTGTGGGGCCACGCGAGCGGCTGCCAAAGAGCTTTCCAAGGAGGCACGGCTTTCCCTCCTGGCTCTTCGGGCGTGGGAGCTGTCGCCAGAGCCGCGGCCCTACCGGAAAATGCTTCGCAGGCTGGCGCCGCGGCGCTACGTGGTCGCAGGTGTCGCCGAGGCTGACGGCCGCCGGAAAGCCCGCAGCCCCACGGGCTGTGGGGCCACGCGAGCGGCTGCCAAAGAGCTTTCCAAGGAGGCACGGCTTTCCCTCCTGGCTCTTCGGGCGTGGGAGCTGTCGCCAGAGCCGCGGCCCTACCGGAAAATGCTTCGCAGACTGGCGCGGCGGCGCCACGTGGTCGCCGGTGGTGTCGAGCCTGACGGCCGCCGGAAAGCCCGCAGCCCCACGGGCTGTGGGGCCACGCGAGCGGCTGCCAAAGAGCTTTCCTACGAGACACAGCTTTCCCTCCTGGCTCTTCGGGCGTGGGAGCTGTCGCCTGAGCCGCGGCCCTACCGGAAAATGCTTCGCAGGCTGGCGCGGCGGCGCCACGTGGGCGCTGGTGTCGCCGAGGCTGACGGCCTCCGGAAAGCCCGCAGTCCCACGGGCTGTGGGGCCACGCGAGCGGCTGCCAAAGGGGTTTCCAACGAGGCACGGCTTTCCCTCCTGGCTCTTCGGGCGTGGGAGCTGTCGCCAGAGCCGCGGCCCTACCGGAAAATGCTTCGCAGGCTGGCCCGGCGGCGCCACGTGGGCGCCGGTGGCGCCGAGGCTGACGGCCGCCGGAAAGCCCGCAGCCCCACGGGCTGTGGGGCCACGCGAGCGGCTGCCAAAGAGGTTTCCACGGAGGCACGGCTTTCCCTCCAGGCTCTTCGGGCGTGGGAGCTGTCGCCACAGCCGCGGCCCTACCGGAAAATGCTTTGCAGGCTGGCGTGGCGGCGCCACGTGGGCGCCGGTGTCGCCGAGGCTGACGGCCGCCGGAAAGCCCGCAGCCCCACGGGCTGTGGGGCCACGCGAGCGGCTGCCAAAGAGCTTTCTAACGAGGCACGGCTTTCCCTCCTGGCTCTTCGGGCGTGGGAGCTGTCGCCAGAGCCGCGGCCCTACCGGAAAATGCTTCGCAGGCTGGCGCGGCAGCGCCACGTGGTCGCCGGTGGTGTCGAGGCTGACGGCCGCCGGAAAGCCCGCAGCCCCACGGGCTGTGGGGCCACGCGAGCGGCTGCAAAAGAGCTTTCCAACGAGGCACGGCTTTCCCTCCTGGCTCTTCGGGCGTGGGAGCTGTCGCCAGAGCCGCGGCCCTACCGGAAAATGCTTCGCAGGCTGGTGACGCGGCGCTACGTGGTCGCAGGTGTCGCCGAGGCTGACGGCCGCCGGAAAGCCCGCAGCCCCACGGGCTGTGGGGCCACGCGAGCGGCTGCCAAAGAGCTTTCCAAGGAGGCACGGCTTTCCCTCCTGGCTCTTCGGGCGTGGGAGCTGTCGCCAGAGCCGCGGCCCTACCTGAAAATACTTCGCAGGCTGGCGTGGCGGCGCCACGTGGTCGCAGGTGTCGCCGAGGCTGACGGCCTCCGGAAAGCCCGCAGCCCCACGGGCTGTGGGGCCACGCGAGCGGCTGCCAAAGGGGTTTCCAACGAGGCACGGCTTTCCCTCCTGGCTCTTCGGGCGTGGGAGCTGTTGCCAGAGCCGCGGCCCTACCGGAAAATGCTTTGCAGGCTGGCGCGGCGGCGCCACCTTGGCGCCGGTGTCGCCGAGGCTGACGGCCGCCAGAAAGCCCGCAGCCCCACGGGCTGTGGGGCCACGTGAGCGGCTGCCAAAGAGCTTTCCAACGAGGCACGGCTTTCCCTCCTGGCTCTTCGGGCATGGCAGCTGTCGCCAGAGCTGCGGCCCTACTGGAAAATGCTTCACAGGCTGGCGCGGCGGCGCCACGTGGGCGCCGGTGTCGCCGAGGCTGACGGCCGCCAGAAAGCCCGCAGCCCCACGGGCTGTGGGGCCACGCGAGCGGCTGCCAAAGAGCTTTCCAACGAGGCACGGCTTTCCCTCCTGGCTCTTCGGGCGTGGGAGCTGTCGCCAGAGCCGCGGCCCTACCGGAAAATGCTTTGCAGGCTGGCGCCGCGGCGCTACGTGGTCGCAGGTGTCGCCGAGGCTGACGGCCGCCAGAAAGCCCGCAGCCCCACGGGCTGTGGGGCCACGCGAGCGGCTGCCAAAGAGGTTTCCAACGAGGCACAGCTTTCCCTCCTGGCTCTTCGGGCGTGGGAGCTGTCGCCAGAGCCGCGGCCCTACCGGAAAATGCTTCGCAGGCTGGCGCGGCGGCGCCACTTGGGCGCCGGTGTCGCTGAGGCTGACGGCCGCTGGAAAGCCCGCAGCCCCACGGGCTGTGGGGCCACGTGAGCAGCTGCCAAAGAGCTTTCCAAGGAGGCACGGCTTTCCCTCCTGGCTCTTCGGGCGTGGGAGATGTCGCCAGAGCCGCAGCCCTACCGGAAAATGCTTCACAGGCTGGCGCGGCGGCGCCACGTGGTCGCAGGTGTCGCCGAGGCTGACGGCCGCCGGAAAGCCCGCAGCCCCACGGGCTGTGGGGCCACGCGAGCGGCTGCCAAAGAGCTTTCCAAGGAGGCATGGCTTTCCCTCCAGGCTCTTCGGGCGTGGGAGCTGTCGCCAGAGCCACAGCCCTACCGGAAAATGCTTTGCAGCCTCGCGCGGCAGCGCCACGTGGGCGCTGGTGTCGCCGAGGCTGACGGCCTCCGGAAAGCCCGCAGCCCCACGGGCTGTGGGGCCACGCGAGCGGCTGCCAAAGGGGTTTCCAAGGAGGCACGGCTTTCCCTCCTGGCTCTTCGGGCGTGGGAGCTGTCGCCAGAGCCGCGGCCTTACCGGAAAATGCTTCGCAGGCTGGCGCGGCGGCGCCACGTGGGCGCCGGTGTCGCCGAGGCTGACGGCCGCCAGAAAGCCCGCAGCCCCACGGGCTGTGGGGCCACGTGAGCGGCTGCCAAAGAGCTTTCCAAGGAGGCACGGCTTTCCCTCCTGGCTCTTCGGGCGTGGGAGCTGTCGCCAGAGCCGCGGCCCTACCGGAAAATGCTTCGGAGGCTGGCGCGGCGGCGCCACGTGGTCGCAGGTGTCGCCGAGGCTGACGGCCGCCGGAAAGCCCGCAGCCCCACGGGCAGTGGGGCCACGTGAGCGGCTGCCAAAGAGCTTTCCAACGAGGCACGGCTTTCCCTCCTGGCTCTTCGGGCGTGGGAGCTGTCGCCAGAGCCGCGGCCCTAACGGAAAATGCTTCGCAGGCTGGCGCGGCGGCACCACGTGGGCGCCGATGTCACCATCGCTGACGGCCGCCGGAAAGCCTGCAGCCCCACGGGCTGTGGGGCCACGCGAGCGGCTACCAAAGAGCTTTCCAACGAGGCACGGCTTTCCCTCCTGGCTCTTCGGGCGTGGGAGCTGTCGCCAGAGCCGCGGCCCTACCGGAAAATGCTTCGCAGGCTGGCGCCGCGGCGCTACGTGGTCGCAGGTGTCGCCGAGGCTGACGGCCGCCGGAAAGCCCGCAGCCCCACGGGCTGTGGGGCCACGCGAGCGGCTGCCAAAGAGCTTTCCAACGAGGCAAGGCTTTCCCTCCTGGCTCTTTGGGCGTGGGAGCTGTCACCAGAGCCGCGGCCCTACCGGAAAATGCTTCGCAGGCTGGCGCGGCGGCGCCACGTGGTCGCCGGTGGTGTCGAGGCTGACGGCCGCCGGAAAGCCCGCAGCCCCACGGGCTGTGGGGCCACGCGAGCGGCTGCCAAAGAGCTTTCCTACGAGACACAGCTTTCCCTCCTGGCTCTTCGGGCGTGGGAGCTATCGCCTGAGCCGCGGCCCTACCGGAAAATGCTTCGCAGGCTGGCGCGGCGGCGCCACGTGGGCGCCGGTGGCGCCGAGGCTGACGGCCGCCGGAAAGCCCGCAGCCCCACGGGCTGTGGGGCCACGTGAGCGGCTGCCAAAGAGCTTTCCAACGAGGCACGGCTTTCCCTCCAGGCTCTTCGGGCGTGGGAGCTGTCGCCACAGCCGCGGCCCTACCGGAAAATGCTTCGCAGGCTGGCGCGGCGGCGCCACGTTGTCGCCGGTGGTGTCGAGGCTGACGGCCGCCGGAAAGCCCGCAGCCCCACGGGCTGTGGGGCCACGCGAGCGGCTGCCAAAGAGCTTTCCAAGGAGGCACGGCTTTCCCTCCTGGCTCTTCGGGCGTGGGAGCTGTCGCCAGAGCCGCGGCCCTACCGGAAAATGCTTCGCAGGCTGGTGACGCGGCGCAACGTGGTCGCAGGTGTCGCCGAGGCTGACGGCCGCCGGAAAGCCCGCAGCCCCACGGGCTGTGGGGCCACGCGAGCGGCTGCCAAAGAGCTTTCCAAGGAGGCACGGCTTTCCCTCCTGGCTCTTCAGGCGTGGGAGCTGTCGCCAGAGCCGCGGCCCTACCGGAAAATTCTTCGCAGGCTGGCGCGGCGGCGCCACTTGGGCGCTGGTGTCGCCGAGGCTGACGGCCTCCGGAAAGCCCGCAGTCCCACGGGCTGTGGGGCCACGCGAGCGGCTGCCAAAGGGGATTCCAACGAGGCACGGCTTTCCCTCCTGGCTCTTCGGGCGTGGGAGCTGTCGCCAGAGCCGCGGCCCTACCGGAAAATGCTTCGCAGGCTGGCGCGGCGGCGCCACGTGGGCGCCGGTGGCGCCGAGGCTGACGGCCGCCGGAAAGCCCGCAGCCCCACGGGCTGTGGGGCCACGCGAGCGGCTGCCAAAGAGCGTTCCTACGAGACACAGCTTTCCCTCCTGGCTCTTCGGGCGTGGGAGCTATCGCCTGAGCCGCGGCCCTACCGGAAAATGCTTCGCAGGCTGGCGCGGCGGCGCCACGTTGTCGCCGGTGGTGTCGAGGCTGACGGCCGCCGGAAAGCCCGCAGCCCCACGGGCTGTGGGGCCACGCGAGCGGCTGCCAAAGAGCTTTCCAAGGAGGCACGGCTTTCCCTCCTGGCTCTTCGGGCGTGGGAGCTGTCGCCAGAGCCGCGGCCCTACCGGAAAATGCTTCGCAGGCTGGTGACGCGGCGCAACGTGGTCGCAGGTGTCGCCGAGGCTGACGGCCGCCGGAAAGCCCGCAGCCCCACGGGCTGTGGGGCCACGCGAGCGGCTGCCAAAGAGCTTTCCAAGGAGGCACGGCTTTCCCTCCTGGCTCTTCAGGCGTGGGAGCTGTCGCCAGAGCCGCGGCCCTACCGGAAAATTCTTCGCAGGCTGGCGCGGCGGCGCCACTTGGGCGCTGGTGTCGCCGAGGCTGACGGCCTCCGGAAAGCCCGCAGTCCCACGGGCTGTGGGGCCACGCGAGCGGCTGCCAAAGGGGATTCCAACGAGGCACGGCTTTCCCTCCTGGCTCTTCGGGCGTGGGAGCTGTCGCCAGAGCCGCGGCCCTACCGGAAAATGCTTCGCAGGCTGGCGCGGCGGCGCCACGTGGGCGCCGGTGGCGCCGAGGCTGACGGCCGCCGGAAAGCCCGCAGCCCCACGGGCTGTGGGGCCACGCGAGCGGCTGCCAAAGAGCTTTCCTACGAGACACAGCTTTCCCTCCTGGCTCTTCGGGCGTGGGAGCTATCGCCTGAGCCGCGGCCCTACCGGAAAATGCTTCGCAGGCTGGCGCGGCGGCGCCACGTGGGCGCCGGTGGCGCCGAGGCTGACGGCCGCCGGAAAGCCCGCAGCCCCACGGGCTGTGGGGCCACGTGAGCGGCTGCCAAAGAGCTTTCCAACGAGGCACGGCTTTCCCTCCAGGCTCTTCGGGCGTGGGAGCTGTCGCCACAGCCGCGGCCCTACCGGAAAATGCTTTGCAGGCTGGCGCGGCGGCGCCACGTGGGCGCCGGTGTCGCCGAGGCTGACGGCCGCCGGAAAGCCCGCAGCCCCACGGGCTGTGAGGCCACGCGAGCGGCTGCCAAAGAGCTTTCTAACGAGGCACGGCTTTCCCTCCTGGCTCTTTGGGCGTGGGAGCTGTCACCAGAGCCGCGGCCCTACCGGAAAATGCTTCGCAGGCTGGCGCGGCGGCGCCACGTTGTCGCCGGTGGTGTCGAGGCTGACGGCCGCCGGAAAGCCCGCAGCCCCACGGGCTGTGGGGCCACGCGAGCGGCTGCCAAAGAGCTTTCCAAGGAGGCACGGCTTTCCCTCCTGGCTCTTCGGGCGTGGGAGCTGTCGCCAGAGCCGCGGCCCTACCGGAAAATGCTTCGCAGGCTGGTGACGCGGCGCAACGTGGTCGCAGGTGTCGCCGAGGCTGACGGCCGCCGGAAAGCCCGCAGCCCCACGGGCTGTGGGGCCACGCGAGCGGCTGCCAAAGAGCTTTCCAAGGAGGCACGGCTTTCCCTCCTGGCTCTTCAGGCGTGGGAGCTGTCGCCAGAGCCGCGGCCCTACCGGAAAATTCTTCGCAGGCTGGCGCGGCGGCGCCACTTGGGCGCTGGTGTCGCCGAGGCTGACGGCCTCCGGAAAGCCCGCAGTCCCACGGGCTGTGGGGCCACGCGAGCGGCTGCCAAAGGGGATTCCAACGAGGCACGGCTTTCCCTCCTGGCTCTTCGGGCGTGGGAGCTGTCGCCAGAGCCGCGGCCCTACCGGAAAATGCTTCGCAGGCTGGCGCGGCGGCGCCACGTGGGCGCCGGTGGCGCCGAGGCTGACGGCCGCCGGAAAGCCCGCAGCCCCACGGGCTGTGGGGCCACGCGAGCGGCTGCCAAAGAGCTTTCCTACGAGACACAGCTTTCCCTCCTGGCTCTTCGGGCGTGGGAGCTATCGCCTGAGCCGCGGCCCTACCGGAAAATGCTTCGCAGGCTGGCGCGGCGGCGCCACGTTGTCGCCGGTGGTGTCGAGGCTGACGGCCGCCGGAAAGCCCGCAGCCCCACGGGCTGTGGGGCCACGCGAGCGGCTGCCAAAGAGCTTTCCAAGGAGGCACGGCTTTCCCTCCTGGCTCTTCGGGCGTGGGAGCTGTCGCCAGAGCCGCGGCCCTACCGGAAAATGCTTCGCAGGCTGGTGACGCGGCGCAACGTGGTCGCAGGTGTCGCCGAGGCTGACGGCCGCCGGAAAGCCCGCAGCCCCACGGGCTGTGGGGCCACGCGAGCGGCTGCCAAAGAGCTTTCCAAGGAGGCACGGCTTTCCCTCCTGGCTCTTCAGGCGTGGGAGCTGTCGCCAGAGCCGCGGCCCTACCGGAAAATTCTTCGCAGGCTGGCGCGGCGGCGCCACTTGGGCGCTGGTGTCGCCGAGGCTGACGGCCTCCGGAAAGCCCGCAGTCCCACGGGCTGTGGGGCCACGCGAGCGGCTGCCAAAGGGGATTCCAACGAGGCACGGCTTTCCCTCCTGGCTCTTCGGGCGTGGGAGCTGTCGCCAGAGCCGCGGCCCTACCGGAAAATGCTTCGCAGGCTGGCGCGGCGGCGCCACGTGGGTGCCGGTGGCGCCGAGGCTGACGGCCGCCGGAAAGCCCGCAGCCCCACGGGCTGTGGGGCCACGCGAGCGGCTGCCAAAGAGCTTTCCAAGGAGGCACGGCTTTCCCTCCTGGCTCTTCGGGCGTGGGAGCTGTCGCCACAGCCGCGGCCCTACCGGAAAATGCTTTGCAGGCTGGCGCGGCGGCGCCACGTGGGCGCTGGTGTCGCCGAGGCTGACGGCCTCCGGAAAGCCCGCAGTCCCACGGGCTGTGGGGCCACGCGAGCGGCTGCCAAAGGGGTTTCCAACGAGGCACGGCTTTCCCTCCTGGCTCTTCGGGCGTGGGAGCTGTCGCCAGAGCCGCGGCCCTACCGGAAAATGCTTCGCAGGCTGGCGCGGCGGCGCCACGTGGGCGCCGGTGGCGCCGAGGCTGACGGCCGCCGGAAAGCCCGCAGCCCCACGGGCTGTGGGGCCACGCGAGCGGCTGCCAAAGAGGTTTCCACGGAGGCACGGCTTTCCCTCCAGGCTCTTCGGGCGTGGGAGCTGTCGCCACAGCCGCGGCCCTACCGGAAAATGCTTTGCAGGCTGGCGTGGCGGCGCCACGTGGGCGCCGGTGTCGCCGAGGCTGACGGCCGCCGGAAAGCCCGCAGCCCCACGGGCTGTGGGGCCACGCGAGCGGCTGCCAAAGAGCTTTCTAACGAGGCACGGCTTTCCCTCCTGGCTCTTCGGGCGTGGGAGCTGTCGCCAGAGCCGCGGCCCTACCGGAAAATGCTTCGCAGGCTGGCGCGGCAGCGCCACGTGGTCGCCGGTGGTGTCGAGGCTGACGGCCGCCGGAAAGCCCGCAGCCCCACGGGCTGTGGGGCCACGCGAGCGGCTGCAAAAGAGCTTTCCAACGAGGCACGGCTTTCCCTCCTGGCTCTTCGGGCGTGGGAGCTGTCGCCAGAGCCGCGGCCCTACCGGAAAATGCTTCGCAGGCTGGTGACGCGGCGCTACGTGGTCGCAGGTGTCGCCGAGGCTGACGGCCGCCGGAAAGCCCGCAGCCCCACGGGCTGTGGGGCCACGCGAGCGGCTGCCAAAGAGCTTTCCAAGGAGGCACGGCTTTCCCTCCTGGCTCTTCGGGCGTGGGAGCTGTCGCCAGAGCCGCGGCCCTACCTGAAAATACTTCGCAGGCTGGCGTGGCGGCGCCACGTGGTCGCAGGTGTCGCCGAGGCTGACGGCCACCAGAAAGCCCGCAGCCCCACGGGCTGTGGGGCCACGCGAGCGGCTGCCAAAGGGGTTTCCAACGAGGCACGGCTTTCCCTCCTGGCTCTTCGGGCGTGGGAGCTGTTGCCAGAGCCGCGGCCCTACCGGAAAATGCTTTGCAGGCTGGCGCGGCGGCGCCACCTTGGCGCCGGTGTCGCCGAGGCTGACGGCCGCCAGAAAGCCCGCAGCCCCACGGGCTGTGGGGCCACGTGAGCGGCTGCCAAAGAGCTTTCCAACGAGGCACGGCTTTCCCTCCTGGCTCTTCGGGCATGGCAGCTGTCGCCAGAGCTGCGGCCCTACTGGAAAATGCTTCACAGGCTGGCGCGGCGGCGCCACGTGGGCGCCGGTGTCGCCGAGGCTGACGGCCGCCAGAAAGCCCGCAGCCCCACGGGCTGTGGGGCCACGCGAGCGGCTGCCAAAGAGCTTTCCAACGAGGCACGGCTTTCCCTCCTGGCTCTTCGGGCGTGGGAGCTGTCGCCAGAGCCGCGGCCCTACCGGAAAATGCTTTGCAGGCTGGCGCCGCGGCGCTACGTGGTCGCAGGTGTCGCCGAGGCTGACGGCCGCCAGAAAGCCCGCAGCCCCACGGGCTGTGGGGCCACGCGAGCGGCTGCCAAAGAGGTTTCCAACGAGGCACAGCTTTCCCTCCTGGCTCTTCGGGCGTGGGAGCTGTCGCCAGAGCCGCGGCCCTACCGGAAAATGCTTCGCAGGCTGGCGCGGCGGCGCCACTTGGGCGCCGGTGTCGCTGAGGCTGACGGCCGCTGGAAAGCCCGCAGCCCCACGGGCTGTGGGGCCACGTGAGCAGCTGCCAAAGAGCTTTCCAAGGAGGCACGGCTTTCCCTCCTGGCTCTTCGGGCGTGGGAGATGTCGCCAGAGCCGCAGCCCTACCGGAAAATGCTTCACAGGCTGGCGCGGCGGCGCCACGTGGTCGCAGGTGTCGCCGAGGCTGACGGCCGCCGGAAAGCCCGCAGCCCCACGGGCTGTGAGGCCACGCGAGCGGCTGCCAAAGAGCTTTCCAAGGAGGCATGGCTTTCCCTCCAGGCTCTTCGGGCGTGGGAGCTGTCGCCAGAGCCACAGCCCTACCGGAAAATGCTTTGCAGCCTGGCGCGGCAGCGCCACGTGGGCGCTGGTGTCGCCGAGGCTGACGGCCTCCGGAAAGCCCGCAGCCCCACGGGCTGTGGGGCCACGCGAGCGGCTGCCAAAGGGGTTTCCAAGGAGGCACGGCTTTCCCTCCTGGCTCTTCGGGCGTGGGAGCTGTCGCCAGAGCCGCGGCCTTACCGGAAAATGCTTCGCAGGCTGGCGCGGCGGCGCCACGTGGGCGCCGGTGTCGCCGAGGCTGACGGCCGCCAGAAAGCCCGCAGCCCCACGGGCTGTGGGGCCACGTGAGCGGCTGCCAAAGAGCTTTCCAAGGAGGCACGGCTTTCCCTCCTGGCTCTTCGGGCGTGGGAGCTGTCGCCAGAGCCGCGGCCCTACCGGAAAATGCTTCGGAGGCTGGCGCGGCGGCGCCACGTGGTCGCAGGTGTCGCCGAGGCTGACGGCCGCCGGAAAGCCCGCAGCCCCACGGGCAGTGGGGCCACGTGAGCGGCTGCCAAAGAGCTTTCCAACGAGGCACGGCTTTCCCTCCTGGCTCTTCGGGCGTGGGAGCTGTCGCCAGAGCCGCGGCCCTAACGGAAAATGCTTCGCAGGCTGGCGCGGCGGCACCACGTGGGCGCCGATGTCACCATCGCTGACGGCCGCCGGAAAGCCTGCAGCCCCACGGGCTGTGGGGCCACGCGAGCGGCTACCAAAGAGCTTTCCAACGAGGCACGGCTTTCCCTCCTGGCTCTTCGGGCGTGGGAGCTGTCGCCAGAGCCGCGGCCCTACCGGAAAATGCTTCGCAGGCTGGCGCCGCGGCGCTACGTGGTCGCAGGTGTCGCCGAGGCTGACGGCCGCCGGAAAGCCCGCAGCCCCACGGGCTGTGGGGCCACGCGAGCGGCTGCCAAAGAGCTTTCCAACGAGGCAAGGCTTTCCCTCCTGGCTCTTTGGGCGTGGGAGCTATCGCCTGAGCCGCGGCCCTACCGGAAAATGCTTCGCAGGCTGGCGCGGCGGCGCCACGTGGGCGCCGGTGGCGCCGAGGCTGACGGCCGCCGGAAAGCCCGCAGCCCCACGGGCTGTGGGGCCACGTGAGCGGCTGCCAAAGAGCTTTCCAACGAGGCACGGCTTTCCCTCCAGGCTCTTCGGGCGTGGGAGCTGTCGCCACAGCCGCGGCCCTACCGGAAAATGCTTTGCAGGCTGGCGCGGCGGCGCCACGTGGGCGCCGGTGTCGCCGAGGCTGACGGCCGCCGGAAAGCCCGCAGCCCCACGGGCTGTGAGGCCACGCGAGCGGCTGCCAAAGAGCTTTCTAACGAGGCACGGCTTTCCCTCCTGGCTCTTTGGGCGTGGGAGCTGTCACCAGAGCCGCGGCCCTACCGGAAAATGCTTCGCAGGCTGGCGCGGCGGCGCCACGTTGTCGCCGGTGGTGTCGAGGCTGACGGCCGCCGGAAAGCCCGCAGCCCCACGGGCTGTGGGGCCACGCGAGCGGCTGCCAAAGAGCTTTCCAAGGAGGCACGGCTTTCCCTCCAGGCTCTTCGGGCGTGGGAGCTGTCGCCAGAGCCGCGGCCCTACCGGAAAATGCTTCGCAGGCTGGTGACGCGGCGCAACGTGGTCGCAGGTGTCGCCGAGGCTGACGGCCGCCGGAAAGCCCGCAGCCCCACGGGCTGTGGGGCCACGCGAGCGGCTGCCAAAGAGCTTTCCAAGGAGGCACGGCTTTCCCTCCTGGCTCTTCAGGCGTGGGAGCTGTCGCCAGAGCCGCGGCCCTACCGGAAAATTCTTCGCAGGCTGGCGCGGCGGCGCCACTTGGGCGCTGGTGTCGCCGAGGCTGACGGCCTCCGGAAAGCCCGCAGTCCCACGGGCTGTGGGGCCACGCGAGCGGCTGCCAAAGGGGATTCCAACGAGGCACGGCTTTCCCTCCTGGCTCTTCGGGCGTGGGAGCTGTCGCCAGAGCCGCGGCCCTACCGGAAAATGCTTCGCAGGCTGGCGCGGCGGCGCCACGTGGGCGCCGGTGGCGCCGAGGCTGACGGCCGCCGGAAAGCCCGCAGCCCCACGGGCTGTGGGGCCACGCGAGCGGCTGCCAAAGAGCTTTCCAAGGAGGCACGGCTTTCCCTCCTGGCTCTTCGGGCGTGGGAGCTGTCGCCACAGCCGCGGCCCTACCGGAAAATGCTTTGCAGGCTGGCGTGGCGGCGCCACGTGGGCGCCGGTGTCGCCGAGGCTGACGGCCGCCGGAAAGCCCGCAGCCCCACGGGCTGTGGGGCCACGCGAGCGGCTGCCAAAGAGCTTTCTAACGAGGCACGGCTTTCCCTCCTGGCTCTTCGGGCGTGGGAGCTGTCGCCAGAGCCGCGGCCCTACCGGAAAATGCTTCGCAGGCTGGCGCGGCAGCGCCACGTGGTCGCCGGTGGTGTCGAGGCTGACGGCCGCCGGAAAGCCCGCAGCCCCACGGGCTGTGGGGCCACGCGAGCGGCTGCAAAAGAGCTTTCCAAGGAGGCACGGCTTTCCCTCCTGGCTCTTCGGGCGTGGGAGCTGTCGCCAGAGCCGCGGCCCTACCGGAAAATGCTTCGCAGGCTGGTGACGCGGCGCTACGTGGTCGCAGGTGTCGCCGAGGCTGACGGCCGCCGGAAAGCCCGCAGCCCCACGGGCTGTGGGGCCACGCGAGCGGCTGCCAAAGAGATTTCCAAGGAGGCACGGCTTTCCCTCCTGGCTCTTCGGGCGTGGGAGCTGTCGCCAGAGCCGCGGCCCTACCTGAAAATACTTCGCAGGCTGGCGTGGCGGCGCCATGTGGTCGCAGGTGTCGCCGAGGCTGACGGCCGCCGGAAAGCCCGCAGCCCCACGGGCTGTGGGGCCACGTGAGCAGCTGCCAAAGAGCTTTCCAAGGAGGCACGGCTTTCCCTCCTGGCTCTTCGGGCGTGGGAGATGTCGCCAGAGCCGCAGCCCTACCGGAAAATGCTTCACAGGCTGGCGCGGCGGCGCCACGTGGTCGCAGGTGTCGCCGAGGCTGACGGCCGCCGGAAAGCCCGCAGCCCCACGGGCTGTGGGGCCACGCGAGCGGCTGCCAAAGAGCTTTCCAAGGAGGCATGGCTTTCCCTCCAGGCTCTTCGGGCGTGGGAGCTGTCGCCAGAGCCACAGCCCTACCGGAAAATGCTTTGCAGCCTGGCGCGGCAGCGCCACGTGGGCGCTGGTGTCGCCGAGGCTGACGGCCTCCGGAAAGCCCGCAGCCCCACGGGCTGTGGGGCCACGCGAGCGGCTGCCAAAGGGGTTTCCAAGGAGGCACGGCTTTCCCTCCTGGCTCTTCGGGCGTGGGAGCTGTCGCCAGAGCCGCGGCCTTACCGGAAAATGCTTCGCAGGCTGGCGCGGCGGCGCCACGTGGGCGCCGGTGTCGCCGAGGCTGACGGCCGCCAGAAAGCCCGCAGCCCCACGGGCTGTGGGGCCACGTGAGCGGCTGCCAAAGAGCTTTCCAAGGAGGCACGGCTTTCCCTCCTGGCTCTTCGGGCGTGGGAGCTGTCGCCAGAGCCGCGGCCCTACCGGAAAATGCTTCGGAGGCTGGCGCGGCGGCGCCACGTGGTCGCAGGTGTCGCCGAGGCTGACGGCCGCCGGAAAGCCCGCAGCCCCACGGGCAGTGGGGCCACGTGAGCGGCTGCCAAAGAGCTTTCCAACGAGGCACGGCTTTCCCTCCTGGCTCTTCGGGCGTGGGAGCTGTCGCCAGAGCCGCGGCCCTAACGGAAAATGCTTCGCAGGCTGGCGCGGCGGCACCACGTGGGCGCCGATGTCACCATCGCTGACGGCCGCCGGAAAGCCTGCAGCCCCACGGGCTGTGGGGCCACGCGAGCGGCTACCAAAGAGCTTTCCAACGAGGCACGGCTTTCCCTCCTGGCTCTTCGGGCGTGGGAGCTGTCGCCAGAGCCGCGGCCCTACCGGAAAATGCTTCGCAGGCTGGCGCCGCGGCGCTACGTGGTCGCAGGTGTCGCCGAGGCTGACGGCCGCCGGAAAGCCCGCAGCCCCACGGGCTGTGGGGCCACGCGAGCGGCTGCCAAAGAGCTTTCCAACGAGGCAAGGCTTTCCCTCCTGGCTCTTTGGGCGTGGGAGCTATCGCCTGAGCCGCGGCCCTACCGGAAAATGCTTCGCAGGCTGGCGCGGCGGCGCCACGTGGGCGCCGGTGGCGCCGAGGCTGACGGCCGCCGGAAAGCCCGCAGCCCCACGGGCTGTGGGGCCACGCGAGCGGCTGCCAAAGAGCTTTCCAACGAGGCACGGCTTTCCCTCCAGGCTCTTCGGGCGTGGGAGCTGTCGCCACAGCCGCGGCCCTACCGGAAAATGCTTTGCAGGCTGGCGCGGCGGCGCCACGTGGGCGCCGGTGTCGCCGAGGCTGACGGCCGCCGGAAAGCCCGCAGCCCCACGGGCTGTGAGGCCACGCGAGCGGCTGCCAAAGAGCTTTCTAACGAGGCACGGCTTTCCCTCCTGGCTCTTTGGGCGTGGGAGCTGTCACCAGAGCCGCGGCCCTACCGGAAAATGCTTCGCAGGCTGGCGCGGCGGCGCCACGTTGTCGCCGGTGGTGTCGAGGCTGACGGCCGCCGGAAAGCCCGCAGCCCCACGGGCTGTGGGGCCACGCGAGCGGCTGCCAAAGAGCTTTCCAAGGAGGCACGGCTTTCCCTCCAGGCTCTTCGGGCGTGGGAGCTGTCGCCAGAGCCGCGGCCCTACCGGAAAATGCTTCGCAGGCTGGTGACGCGGCGCAACGTGGTCGCAGGTGTCGCCGAGGCTGACGGCCGCCGGAAAGCCCGCAGCCCCACGGGCTGTGGGGCCACGCGAGCGGCTGCCAAAGAGCTTTCCAAGGAGGCACGGCTTTCCCTCCTGGCTCTTCAGGCGTGGGAGCTGTCGCCAGAGCCGCGGCCCTACCGGAAAATTCTTCGCAGGCTGGCGCGGCGGCGCCACTTGGGCGCTGGTGTCGCCGAGGCTGACGGCCTCCGGAAAGCCCGCAGTCCCACGGGCTGTGGGGCCACGCGAGCGGCTGCCAAAGGGGATTCCAACGAGGCACGGCTTTCCCTCCTGGCTCTTCGGGCGTGGGAGCTGTCGCCAGAGCCGCGGCCCTACCGGAAAATGCTTCGCAGGCTGGCGCGGCGGCGCCACGTGGGCGCCGGTGGCGCCGAGGCTGACGGCCGCCGGAAAGCCCGCAGCCCCACGGGCTGTGGGGCCACGCGAGCGGCTGCCAAAGAGCTTTCCAAGGAGGCACGGCTTTCCCTCCTGGCTCTTCGGGCGTGGGAGCTGTCGCCACAGCCGCGGCCCTACCGGAAAATGCTTTGCAGGCTGGCGTGGCGGCGCCACGTGGGCGCCGGTGTCGCCGAGGCTGACGGCCGCCGGAAAGCCCGCAGCCCCACGGGCTGTGGGGCCACGCGAGCGGCTGCCAAAGAGCTTTCTAACGAGGCACGGCTTTCCCTCCTGGCTCTTCGGGCGTGGGAGCTGTCGCCAGAGCCGCGGCCCTACCGGAAAATGCTTCGCAGGCTGGCGCGGCAGCGCCACGTGGTCGCCGGTGGTGTCGAGGCTGACGGCCGCCGGAAAGCCCGCAGCCCCACGGGCTGTGGGGCCACGCGAGCGGCTGCAAAAGAGCTTTCCAAGGAGGCACGGCTTTCCCTCCTGGCTCTTCGGGCGTGGGAGCTGTCGCCAGAGCCGCGGCCCTACCGGAAAATGCTTCGCAGGCTGGTGACGCGGCGCTACGTGGTCGCAGGTGTCGCCGAGGCTGACGGCCGCCGGAAAGCCCGCAGCCCCACGGGCTGTGGGGCCACGCGAGCGGCTGCCAAAGAGATTTCCAAGGAGGCACGGCTTTCCCTCCTGGCTCTTCGGGCGTGGGAGCTGTCGCCAGAGCCGCGGCCCTACCTGAAAATACTTCGCAGGCTGGCGTGGCGGCGCCATGTGGTCGCAGGTGTCGCCGAGGCTGACGGCCGCCGGAAAGCCCGCAGCCCCACGGGCTGTGGGGCCACGTGAGCAGCTGCCAAAGGGGTTTCCAACGAGGCACGGCTTTCCCTCCTGGCTCTTCGGGCGTGGGAGCTGTCGCCAGAGCCGCGGCCCTACCGGAAAATGCTTCGCAGGCTGGCGCCGCGGCGCTACGTGGTCGCAGGTGTCGCCGAGGCTGACGGCCACCGGAAAGCCCGCAGCCCCACGGGCTGTGGGGCCACGCAAGCGGCTGCCAAAGACCTTTCGAACGAGGCACAGCTTTCCCTCCTGGCTCTTCGGGCGTGGGAGCTGTTGCCAGAGCCGCGGCCCTACCGGAAAATGCTTTGCAGGCTGGCGCGGCGGCGCCACGTGGGTGACGGTGTTGCCGAGGCTGACGGCCGCCGGAAATCCCGCAGCCCCACGGGCTGTGGGGCCACGCGAGCGGCTGCCAAAGAGCTTTCCAAGGAGGCACGGCTTTCCCTCCTGGCTCTTCGGGCGTGGGAGCTGTCGCCAGAGCCGCGGCCCTACCGGAAAATGCTTCGCAGGCTGGCGCGGCGGCGCCACTTGGGCGCTGGTGTCGCCGAGGCTGTCGGCCTCCGGAAAGCCCGCAGACCCACGGGCTGTGGGGCCACGCGAGCGGCTGCCAAAGGGGTTTCCAACGAGGCACGGCTTTCCCTCCTGGCTCTTCGGGCGTGGGAGCTGTCGCCAGAGCCGCGGCCCTACCGGAAAATGCTTCGCAGGCTGGCGCGGCGGCAACACGTGGGCGCCGGTGTCGCCGAGGCTGACGGCCGCCGGAAAGCCCGCAGCCCCACGGGCTGTGGGGCCACGCGAGCGGCTGCCAAAGAGCTTTCCAACGAGGCACAGTTTTCCCTCCTGGCTCTTCGGGCGTGGGAGCTGTCGCCAGAGCAGCGGCCCTACCGGAAAATGCTTCACAGGCTGGCGTGGCGGCGCCATGTGGGCGCCGGTGTCGCCGAAGCTGACGGCCGCCGGAAAGCCCGCAGCCCCACGGGCTGTGGGGCCACGCGAGCGGCTGCCAAAGAGCTTTCCAACGAGGCACGGCTTTCCCTCCTGGCTCTTCGGGCGTGGGAGCTGTCGCCAGAGCGGCGGCCCTACCGGAAAATGCTTCGCAGGCTGGCGCGGCGGCGCCACGTGGTCGCCGGTGGTTTCGAGGCTGACGGCCGCCGGAAAGCCCGCAGCCCCACGGGCTGTGGGGCCACGCGAGCGGCTGCCAAAGAGCTTTCCAACGAGGCACGGCTTTCCCTCCTGGCTCTTCGGGCGTGGGAGCTGTCGCCAGAGCCGCGGCCCTACTGGAAAATGCTTCTCAGGCTGGCGCCGCGGCGCTACGTGGTCGCAGGTGTCGCGGAGGCTGACGGCCGCCGGAAAGCCCGCAGCCCCACGGGCTGTGGGGCCACGCGAGCGGCTGCCAAAGAGCTTTCCAAGGAGGCAGGGCTTTCCCTCCTGGCTCTTCGGGCGTGGGAGCTGCCGCCAGAACCGCGGCCCTACCGGAAAATGCTTCGCAGGCTGGCGCGGCGGCGCCACGTGGGCGCAGGTGTCGCCGAGGCTGACGGCCGCCGGAAAGCCCGCAGCCCCACGGGCTGTGGGGCCACGCGAGCGGCTGCCAAAGACCTTTCCAACGAGGCACGGCTTTCCCTCCTGGCTCTTCGGGCGTGGGAGCTGTCGCCAGAGCCGCGGCCCTACCGGAAAATGCTTCACAGGCTGGTGCGGCGGCGCCACGTGGGCGCCGGTGTCGCCGAGGCTGACGGCCGCCGGAAAGCCCGCAGCCCCACGGGCTGTGGGGCCACGCGAGCGGCTGCCAAAGAGCTTTCCAAGGAGGCACGGCTTTCCCTCCTGGCTCTTCGGGCATGGGAGCTGTCGCCAGAGCCGCGGCCCTACGGGAAAATGTTTTGCAGGCTGGCGCCGCGGCGCTACGTGGTTGCAGGTGTCGCCGAGGCTGATGGCCGCCGGAAAGCCCGCAGCCCCACGGGCTGTGGGGCCACGCGAGCGGCTGCCAAAGAGCTTTCCAACGAGGCACAGCTTTCCCTCCTGGCTCTTCGGGCGTGGGAGCTGTCGCCAGAGCCGCAGCCCTACCGGAAAATGCTTCGCAGGCTGGCGCCGCGGCGATACGTGGTCGCAGGTGTCGCCGAGGCTGACGGCCACCAGAAAGCCCGCAGCCCCACGGGCTGTGGGGCCACGCGAGCGGCTGCCAAAGGGGTTTCCAACGAGGCACGGCTTTCCATCCTGGCTCTTCGGGCGTGGGAGCTGTCGCCAGAGCCGCGGCCCTACCGGAAAATGCTTCGCAGGCTGGCGCGGCGGCGCCACCTTGGCGCCGGTGTCGCCGAGGCTGACGGCCGCCGGAAAGCCCGCAGCCCCACGGGCTGTGGGGCCACGTGAGCGGCTGCCAAAGAGCTTTCCAACGAGGCACGGCTTTCCCTCCTGGCTCTTCGGGCATGGCAGCTGTCGCCAGAGCTGCGGCCCTACTGGAAAATGCTTCACAGGCTGGCGCGGCGGCGCCACGTGGGCGCCGGTGTCGCCAAGGCTGACGGCCGCCGGAAAGCCCGCAGCCCCACGGGCTGTGGGGCCACGCGAGCGGCTGCCAAAGAGCTTTCCAAGGAGGCACGGCTTTCCCTCCTGGCTCTTCGGGCGTGGGAGCTGTCGCCAGAGCCGCGGCCCTACCGGAAAATGCTTTCAAGGCTGGCGCCGCGGCGCTACGTGGTCGCAGGTGTCGCCGAGGCTGACGGCCGCCGGAAAGCCCGCAGCCCCACGGGCTGTGGGGCCACGCGAGCGGCTGCCAAAGAGCTTTCCAACGAGGCACGGCTTTCCCTCCTGGCTCTTCGGGCATGGCAGCTGTCGCCAGAGCTGCGGCCCTACTGGAAAATGCTTCACAGGCTGGCGCGGCGGTGCCACGTGGGCGCCGGTGTCGCCAAGGCTGACGGCCGCCGGAAAGCCCACAGCCCCACGGGCTGTGGGGCCACGCGAGCGGCTGCCAAAGAGCTTTCCAAGGAGGCACGGCTTTCACTCCTGGCTCTTCGGGCGTGGGAGCTGTCGCCAGAGCCGCGGCCCTACCTGAAAATACTTCGCAGGCTGGCGTGGCGGCGCCATGTGGTCGCAGGTGTCGCCGAGGCTGACGGCCGCCGGAAAGCCCGCAGCCCCACGGGCTGTGGGGCCACGCGAGCAGCTGCCAAAGGGGTTTCCAACGAGGCACGGCTTTCCCTCCTGGCTCTTCGGGCGTGGGAGCTGTCGCCAGAGCCGCGGCCCTACCGGAAAATGCTTCGCAGGCTGGCGCGTCGGCGCCACCTTGGCGCCGGTGTCGCCGAGGCTGACGGCCGCCACAAAGCCCGCAGCCCCACGGGCTGTGGGGCCACGTGAGCGGCTGCCAAAGAGCTTTCTAACGAGGCACGGCTTTCCCTCCTGGCTCTTCGGGCGCGGGAGCTGTCGCCAGAGCCGCGGCCCTACCGGAAAATGCTTCGCAGGCTGGCGCGGCGGCACCTCGTGGGCGCCGGTGTCGCCATCGCTGACGGCCGCCGGAAAGCCTGCAGCCCCACGGGCTGTGGGGCCACGCGAGCGGCTGCCAAAGAGGTTTCCTACGAGACACAGCTTTCCCTCCTGGCTCTTCGGGCGTGGGAGCTATCGCCTGAGCCGCGGCCCTACCGGAAAATGCTTCGCAGGCTGGCGCGGCGGCGCCACGTGGGCGCCGGTGGCGCCGAGGCTGACGGCCGCCGGAAAGCCCGCAGCCCCACGGGCTGTGGGGCCACGCGAGCGGCTGCCAAAGAGCTTTCCAACGAGGCACGGCTTTCCCTCCAGGCTCTTCGGGCGTGGGAGCTGTCGCCACAGCCGCGGCCCTACCAGAAAATGCTTCGCAGGCTGGCGCGGCGGCGCCACGTGGGCGCCGGTGGCGCCGAGGCTGACGGCCGCCGGAAAGCCTGCAGCCCCACGGGCTGTGGGGCCACGCGAGCGGCTGCCAAAGAGCTTTCCAACGAGGCACGGCTTTCCCTCCAGGCTCTTCGGGTGTGGGAGCTGTCGCCAGAGCCGCGGCCCTAACGGAAAATGCTTCGCAGGCTGGTGACGCGGCGCTACGTGGTCGCAGGTGTCGCCGAGGCTGACGGCCGCTGGAAAGCCCGCAGCCCCACGGGCTGTGGGGCCACGCGAGCGGCTGCCAAAGAGCTTTCCAAGGAGGCACGGCTTTCCCTCCAGGCTCTTCGGGCGTGGGAGCTGTCGCCAGAGCCGCGGCCCTACCGGAAAATGCTTCGCAGGCTGGTGACGCGGCGCAACGTGGTCGCAGGTGTCGCCGAGGCTGACGGCCGCCGGAAAGCCCGCAGCCCCACGGGCTGTGGGGCCACGCGAGCGGCTGCCAAAGAGCTTTCCAAGGAGGCACGGCTTTCCCTCCTGGCTCTTCAGGCGTGGGAGCTGTCGCCAGAGCCGCGGCCCTACCGGAAAATTCTTCGCAGGCTGGCGCGGCGGCGCCACTTGGGCGCTGGTGTCGCCGAGGCTGACGGCCTCCGGAAAGCCCGCAGTCCCACGGGCTGTGGGGCCACGCGAGCGGCTGCCAAAGGGGATTCCAACGAGGCACGGCTTTCCCTCCTGGCTCTTCGGGCGTGGGAGCTGTCGCCAGAGCCGCGGCCCTACCGGAAAATGCTTCGCAGGCTGGCGCGGCGGCGCCACGTGGGCGCCGGTGGCGCCGAGGCTGACGGCCGCCGGAAAGCCCGCAGCCCCACGGGCTGTGGGGCCACGCGAGCGGCTGCCAAAGAGCTTTCCAAGGAGGCACGGCTTTCCCTCCTGGCTCTTCGGGCGTGGGAGCTGTCGCCACAGCCGCGGCCCTACCGGAAAATGCTTTGCAGGCTGGCGTGGCGGCGCCACGTGGGCGCCGGTGTCGCCGAGGCTGACGGCCGCCGGAAAGCCCGCAGCCCCACGGGCTGTGGGGCCACGCGAGCGGCTGCCAAAGAGCTTTCTAACGAGGCACGGCTTTCCCTCCTGGCTCTTCGGGCGTGGGAGCTGTCGCCAGAGCCGCGGCCCTACCGGAAAATGCTTCGCAGGCTGGCGCGGCAGCGCCACGTGGTCGCCGGTGGTGTCGAGGCTGACGGCCGCCGGAAAGCCCGCAGCCCCACGGGCTGTGGGGCCACGCGAGCGGCTGCAAAAGAGCTTTCCAACGAGGCACGGCTTTCCCTCCTGGCTCTTCGGGCGTGGGAGCTGTCGCCAGAGCCGCGGCCCTACCGGAAAATGCTTCGCAGGCTGGTGACGCGGCGCTACGTGGTCGCAGGTGTCGCCGAGGCTGACGGCCGCCGGAAAGCCCGCAGCCCCACGGGCTGTGGGGCCACGCGAGCGGCTGCCAAAGAGATTTCCAAGGAGGCACGGCTTTCCCTCCTGGCTCTTCGGGCGTGGGAGCTGTCGCCAGAGCCGCGGCCCTACCTGAAAATACTTCGCAGGCTGGCGTGGCGGCGCCATGTGGTCGCAGGTGTCGCCGAGGCTGACGGCCGCCGGAAAGCCCGCAGCCCCACGGGCTGTGGGGCCACGTGAGCAGCTGCCAAAGGGGTTTCCAACGAGGCACGGCTTTCCCTCCTGGCTCTTCGGGCGTGGGAGCTGTCGCCAGAGCCGCGGCCCTACCGGAAAATGCTTCGCAGGCTGGCGCCGCGGCGCTACGTGGTCGCAGGTGTCGCCGAGGCTGACGGCCACCGGAAAGCCCGCAGCCCCACGGGCTGTGGGGCCACGCGAGCGGCTGCCAAAGACCTTTCGAACGAGGCACAGCTTTCCCTCCTGGCTCTTCGGGCGTGGGAGCTGTTGCCAGAGCCGCGGCCCTACCGGAAAATGCTTTGCAGGCTGGCGCGGCGGCGCCACGTGGGTGACGGTGTCGCCGAGGCTGACGGCCGCCGGAAATCCCGCAGCCCCACGGGCTGTGGGGCCACGCGAGCGGCTGCCAAAGAGCTTTCCAAGGAGGCACGGCTTTCCCTCCTGGCTCTTCGGGCGTGGGAGCTGTCGCCAGAGCCGCGGCCCTACCGGAAAATGCTTCGCAGGCTGGCGCGGCGGCGCCACTTGGGCGCTGGTGTCGCCGAGGCTGTCGGCCTCCGGAAAGCCCGCAGACCCACGGGCTGTGGGGCCACGCGAGCGGCTGCCAAAGGGGTTTCCAACGAGGCACGGCTTTCCCTCCTGGCTCTTCGGGCGTGGGAGCTGTCGCCAGAGCCGCGGCCCTACCGGAAAATGCTTCGCAGGCTGGCGCGGCGGCAACACGTGGGCGCCGGTGTCGCCGAGGCTGACGGCCGCCGGAAAGCCCGCAGCCCCACGGGCTGTGGGGTCACGCGAGCGGCTGCCAAAGAGCTTTCCAACGAGGCACAGTTTTCCCTCCTGGCTCTTCGGGCGTGGGAGCTGTCGCCAGAGCAGCGGCCCTACCGGAAAATGCTTCACAGGCTGGCGTGGCGGCGCCATGTGGGCGCCGGTGTCGCCGAAGCTGACGGCCGCCGGAAAGCCCGCAGCCCCACGGGCTGTGGGGCCACGCGAGCGGCTGCCAAAGAGCTTTCCAACGAGGCACGGCTTTCCCTCCTGGCTCTTCGGGCGTGGGAGCTGTCGCCAGAGCGGCGGCCCTACCGGAAAATGCTTCGCAGGCTGGCGCGGCGGCGCCACGTGGTCGCCGGTGGTGTCGAGGCTGACGGCCGCCGGAAAGCCCGCAGCCCCACGGGCTGTGGGGCCACGCGAGCGGCTGCCAAAGAGCTTTCCAACGAGGCACGGCTTTCCCTCCTGGCTCTTCGGGCGTGGGAGCTGTCGCCAGAGCCGCGGCCCTACTGGAAAATGCTTCTCAGGCTGGCGCCGCGGCGCTACGTGGTCGCAGGTGTCGCGGAGGCTGACGGCCGCCGGAAAGCCCGCAGCCCCACGGGCTGTGGGGCCACGCGAGCGGCTGCCAAAGAGCTTTCCAAGGAGGCAGGGCTTTCCCTCCTGGCTCTTCGGGCGTGGGAGCTGCCGCCAGAACCGCGGCCCTACCGGAAAATGCTTCGCAGGCTGGCGCGGCGGCGCCACGTGGGCGCAGGTGTCGCCGAGGCTGACGGCCGCCGGAAAGCCCGCAGCCCCACGGGCTGTGGGGCCACGCGAGCGGCTGCCAAAGACCTTTCCAACGAGGCACGGCTTTCCCTCCTGGCTCTTCGGGCGTGGGAGCTGTCGCCAGAGCCGCGGCCCTACCGGAAAATGCTTCACAGGCTGGTGCGGCGGCGCCACGTGGGCGCCGGTGTCGCCGAGGCTGACGGCCGCCGGAAAGCCCGCAGCCCCACGGGCTGTGGGGCCACGCGAGCGGCTGCCAAAGAGCTTTCCAAGGAGGCACGGCTTTCCCTCCTGGCTCTTCGGGCATGGGAGCTGTCGCCAGAGCCGCGGCCCTACGGGAAAATGTTTTGCAGGCTGGCGCCGCGGCGCTACGTGGTTGCAGGTGTCGCCGAGGCTGATGGCCGCCGGAAAGCCCGCAGCCCCACGGGCTGTGGGGCCACGCGAGCGGCTGCCAAAGAGCTTTCCAACGAGGCACAGCTTTCCCTCCTGGCTCTTCGGGCGTGGCAGCTGTCGCCAGAGCTGCGGCCCTACTGGAAAATGCTTCACAGGCTGGCGCGGCGGTGCCACGTGGGCGCCGGTGTCGCCAAGGCTGACGGCCGCCGGAAAGCCCGCAGCCCCACGGGCTGTGGGGCCACGCGAGCGGCTGCCAAAGAGCTTTCCAAGGAGGCACGGCTTTCACTCCTGGCTCTTCGGGCGTGGGAGCTGTCGCCAGAGCCGCGGCCCTACCTGAAAATACTTCGCAGGCTGGCGTGGCGGCGCCATGTGGTCGCAGGTGTCGCCGAGGCTGACGGCCGCCGGAAAGCCCGCAGCCCCACGGGCTGTGGGGCCACGTGAGCGGCTGCCAAAGAGCTTTCTAACGAGGCACGGCTTTCCCTCCTGGCTCTTCGGGCGCGGGAGCTGTCGCCAGAGCCGCGGCCCTACCGGAAAATGCTTCGCAGGCTGGCGCGGCGGCACCTCGTGGGCGCCGGTGTCGCCATCGCTGACGGCCGCCGGAAAGCCTGCAGCCCCACGGGCTGTGGGGCCACGCGAGCGGCTGCCAAAGAGGTTTCCTACGAGACACAGCTTTCCCTCCTGGCTCTTCGGGCGTGGGAGCTATCGCCTGAGCCGCGGCCCTACCGGAAAATGCTTCGCAGGCTGGCGCGGCGGCGCCACGTGGGCGCCGGTGGCGCCGAGGCTGACGGCCGCCGGAAAGCCCGCAGCCCCACGGGCTGTGGGGCCACGCGAGCGGCTGCCAAAGAGCTTTCCAACGAGGCACGGCTTTCCCTCCAGGCTCTTCGGGCGTGGGAGCTGTCGCCAGAGCCGCGGCCCTACCGGAAAATGCTTTGCAGGCTGGCGCGGCGGCGCCACGTGGGCGCCGGTGTCGCCGAGGCTGACGGCCGCCGGAAAGCCCGCAGCCCCACGGGCTGTGGGGCCACGCGAGCGGCTGCCAAAGAGCTTTCTAACGAGGCACGGCTTTCCCTCCTGGCTCTTTGGGCGTGGGAGCTGTCACCAGAGCCGCGGCCCTACCGGAAAATGCTTCGCAGGCTGGCGCGGCGGCGCCACGTGGTCGCCGGTGGTGTCGAGGCTGACGGCCGCCGGAAAGCCCGCAGCCCCACGGGCTGTGGGGCCCCGCAAGCGGCTGCCAAAGAGCTTTCCAAGGAGGCACGGCTTTCCCTCCTGGCTCTTCGGGCGTGGGAGCTGTCGCCAGAGCCGCGGCCCTACCGGAAAATGCTTCGCAGGCTGGTGACGCGGCGCAACGTGGTCGCAGGTGTCGCCGAGGCTGACGGCCGCCGGAAAGCCCGCAGCCCCACGGGCTGTGGGGCCACGCGAGCGGCTGCCAAAGAGGTTTCCACAGAGGCACGGCTTTCCCTCCAGGCTCTTCGGGCGTGGGAGCTGTCGCCACAGCCGCGGCCCTACCGGAAAATGCTTCGCAGGCTGGTGCGGCGGCACCACGTGGGCGCCGGTGTCGCCATCGCTGACGGCCGCCGGAAAGCCTGCAGCCCCACGGGCTGTGGGGCCACGCGAGCGGCTGCCAAAGAGGTTTCCTACGAGACACAGCTTTCCCTCCTGGCTCTTCGGGCGTGGGAGCTATCGCCTGAGCCGCGGCCCTACCGGAAAATGCTTCGCAGGCTGGCGCGGCGGCGCCACGTGGGCGCCGGTGGCGCCGAGGCTGACGGCCGCCGGAAAGCCTGCAGCCCCACGGGCTGTGGGGCCACGCGAGCGGCTGCCAAAGAGCTTTCCAACGAGGCACGGCTTTCCCTCCAGGCTCTTCGGGTGTGGGAGCTGTCGCCAGAGCCGCGGCCCTAACGGAAAATGCTTCGCAGGCTGGTGACGCGGCGCTACGTGGTCGCAGGTGTCGCCGAGGCTGACGGCCGCTGGAAAGCCCGCAGCCCCACGGGCTGTGGGGCCACGCGAGCGGCTGCCAAAGTGCTTTCTAACGAGGCACGGCTTTCCCTCCTGGCTCTTCGGGCGTGGGAGCTGTCGCCAGAGCCGCGGCCCTACCGGAGAATGCTTCGCAGGCTGGCGCGGCAGCGCGACGTGGTCGCCGGTGGTGTCGAGGCTGACGGCCGCCGGAAAGCCCGCAGCCCCACGGGCTGTGGGGCCACGCGAGCGGCTGCCAAAGAGCTTTCCAACGAGGCACGGCTTTCCCTCCTGGCTCTTCGGGCGTGGGAGCTGTCGCCAGAGCCGCGGCCCTACCGGAAAATGCTTCGCAGGCTGGCGCCGCGGCGCTACGTGGTCGCAGGTGTCGCCGAGGCTTACGGCCACCGGAAAGCCCGCAGCCCCACGGGCTGTGGGGCCACGCGAGCGGCTGCCAAAGACCTTTCCAACGAGGCACAGCTTTCCCTCCTGACTCTTCGGGCGTGGGAGCTATTGCCAGAGCCACGGCCCTACCGGAAAATGCTTTGCAGGCTGGCGCGGCGGCGCCACGTGGGTGACGGTGTCGCCGAGGCTGACGGCCGCCGGAAAGCCTGCAGCCCCACGGGCTGTGGGGCCACGCGAGCGGCTGCTAAAGAGGTTTCCACGGAGGCACGGCTTTCCCTCCAGGCTCTTCGGGCGTGGGAGCTGTCGCCACAGCCGCGGCCCTACCGGAAAATGCTTTGCAGGCAGGCGTGGCGGCGCCACGTGGGCGCCGGTGTCGCCGAGGCTGACGGCCGCCGGAAAGCCCGCAGCCCCACGGGCTGTGGGGCCACGCGAGCGGCTGCCAAAGAGCTTTCTAACGAGGCACGGCTTTCCCTCCTGGCTCTTCGGGCGTGGGAGCTGTCGCCAGAGCCGCGGCCCTACCGGAAAATGCTTCGCAGGCTGGCGCGGCAGCGCCACGTGGTCGCCGGTGGTGTCGAGGCTGACGGCCGCCGGAAAGCCCGCAGCCCCACGGGCTGTGGGGCCACGCGAGCGGCTGCAAAAGAGCTTTCCAACGAGGCACGGCTTTCCCTCCTGGCTCTTCGGGCGTGGGAGCTGTCGCCAGAGCCGCGGCCCTACCGGAAAATGCTTCGCAGGCTGGCGCGGCGGCACCACGTGGGCGCCGGTGTCGCCATCGCTGACGGCCGCCGGAAAGCCTGCAGCCCCACGGGCTGTGGGGCCACGCGAGCGGCTGCCAAAGAGGTTTCCTACGAGACACAGCTTTCCCTCCTGGCTCTTCGGGCGTGGGAGCTATCGCCTGAGCCGCGGCCCTACCGGAAAATGCTTCGCAGGCTGGCGCGGCGGCGCCACGTGGGCGCCGGTGGCACCGAGGCTGACGGCCGCCGGAAAGCCCGCAGCCCCACGGGCTGTGGGGCCACGCGAGCGGCTGCCAAAGAGCTTTCCAACGAGGCACGGCTTTCCCTCCAGGCTCTTCGGGCGTGGGAGCTGTCGCCAGAGCCGCGGCCCTACCGGAAAATGCTTTGCAGGCTGGCGCGGCGGCGCCACGTGGGCGCCGGTGGTATCGAGGCTGACGGCCGCCAGAAAGCCCGCAGCCCCACGGGCTGTGGGGCCACGCGAGCGGCTGCCAAAGAGCTTTCCAAGGAGGCACGGCTTTCCCTCCTGGCTCTTCGGGCGTGGGAGCTGTCGCCAGAGCCGCGGGCCTACCGGAAAATGCTTCGCAGGCTGGTGACGCGGCGCTACGTGGTCGCAGGTGTCGCCGAGGCTGACGGCCGCCGGAAAGCCCGCAGCCCCACGGGCTGTGGGGCCACGCGAGCGGCTGCCAAAGTGCTTTCTAACGAGGCACGGCTTTCCCTCCTGGCTCTTCGGGCGTGGGAGCTGTCGCCAGAGCCGCGGCCCTACCGGAAGATGCTTTGCAGGCTGGCGCGGCGGCGCCACATGGGTGACGGTGTCGCCGAGGCTGACGGCCGCCGGAAAGCCCGCAGCCCCACGGGCTGTGGGGCCACGCGAGCGGCTGCCAAAGAGCTTTCCAAGGAGGCACGGCTTTCCCTCCTGGCTCTTCGGGCGTGGGAGCTGTCGCCAGAGCCGCGGCCCTACCGGAAAATGCTTCGCAGGCTGGCGCGGCGGCGCCACTTGGGCGCTGGTGTCGCCGAGGCTGACGGCCTCCGGAAAGCCCGCAGCCCCACGGGCTGTGGGGCCACGCGAGCGGCTGCCAAAGGGGTTTCCAACGAGGCACGGCTTTCCCTCCTGGCTCTTCGGGCGTGGGAGCTGTCGCCAGAGCCGCGGCCCTACCGGAAAATGCTTCGCAGGGTGGCGCGGCGGCACCACGTGGGCGCCGGTGTCGCCATCGCTGACGGCCGCCGGAAAGCCTGCAGCCCCACGGGCTGTGGGGCCACGCGAGCGGCTGCCAAAGAGGTTTCCTACGAGACACAGCTTTCCCTCCTGGCTCTTCGGGCGTGGGAGCTATCGCCTGAGCCGCGGCCCTACCGGAAAATGCTTCGCAGGCTGGCGCGGCGGCTCCACGTGGGCGCCGGTGGCGCCGAGGCTGACGGCCGCCGGAAAGCCCGCAGCCCCACGGGCTGTGGGGCCACGCGAGCGGCTGCCAAAGAGCTTTCCAACGAGGCACGGCTTTCCCTCCAGGCTCTTCGGGCGTGGGAGCTGTCGCCAGAGCCGCGGCCCTACCGGAAAATGCTTTGCAGGCTGGCGCGGCGGCGCCACGTGGGCGCCGGTGGTATCGAGGCTGACGGCCGCCAGAAAGCCCGCAGCCCCACGGGCTGTGGGGCCACGCGAGCGGCTGCCAAAGAGCTTTCCAAGGAGGCACGGCTTTCCCTCCTGGCTCTTCGGGCGTGGGAGCTGTCGCCAGAGCCGCGGCCCTACCAGAAAATGCTTCGCAGGCTGGTGACGCGGCGCTACGTGGTCGCAGGTGTCGCCGAGGCTGACGGCCGCCGGAAAGCCCGCAGCCCCACGGGCTGTGGGGCCACGCGAGCGGCTGCCAAAGTGCTTTCTAACGAGGCACGGCTTTCCCTCCTGGCTCTTCGGGCGTGGGAGCTGTCGCCAGAGCCGCGGCCCTACCGGAAAATGCTTTGCAGGCTGGCGCGGCGGCGCCACATGGGTGACGGTGTCGCCGAGGCTGACGGCCGCCGGAAAGCCCGCAGCCCCACGGGCTGTGGGGCCACGCGAGCGGCTGCCAAAGAGCTTTCCAAGGAGGCACGGCTTTCCCTCCTGGCTCTTCGGGCGTGGGAGCTGTCGCCAGAGCCGCGGCCCTACCGGAAAATGCTTCGCAGGCTGGCGCGGCGGCGCCACTTGGGCGCTGGTGTCGCCGAGGCTGACGGCCTCCGGAAAGCCCGCAGCCCCACGGGCTGTGGGGCCACGCGAGCGGCTGCCAAAGGGGTTTCAACGAGGCACGGCTTTCCCTCCTGGCTCTTCGGGCGTGGGAGCTGTCGCCAGAGCCGCGGCCCTACCGGAAAATGCTTCGCAGGGTGGCGCGGCGGCACCACGTGGGCGCCGGTGTCGCCATCGCTGACGGCCGCCGGAAAGCCTGCAGCCCCACTGGCTGTGGGGCCACGCGAGCGGCTGCCAAAGAGGTTTCCTACGAGACACAGCTTTCCCTCCTGGCTCTTCGGGCGTGGGAGCTATCGCCTGAGCCGCGGCCCTACCGGAAAATGCTTCGCAGGCTGGCGCGGCGGCGCCACGTGGGCGCCGGTGGCGCCGAGGCTGACGGCCGCCGGAAAGCCTGCAGCCCCACGGGCTGTGGGGCCACGCGAGCGGCTGCCAAAGAGCTTTCCAACGAGGCACGGCTTTCCCTCCTGGCTCTTCGGGCGTGGGAGCTGTCGCCAGAGCCGCGGCCCTAACGGAAAATACTTCGCAGGCTGGTGACGCGGCGCTACGTGGTCGCAGGTGTCGCCGAGGCTGACGGCCGCTGGAAAGCCCGCAGCCCCACGGGCTGTGGGGCCACGCGAGCGGCTGCCAAAGACCTTTCCAACGAGGCACGGCTTTCCCTCCTGACTCTTCGGGCGTGGGAGCTGTTGCCAGAGCCACGGCCCTACCGGAAAATGCTTTGCAGGCTGGCGCGGCGGCGCCACGTGGGTGACGGTGTCGCCGAGGCTGACGGCCGCCGGAAAGCCCGCAGCCCCACGGGCTGTGGGGCCACGCGAGCGGCTGCTAAAGAGGTTTCCACGGAGGCACGGCTTTCCCTCCTGGCTCTTCGGGCGTGGGAGCTGTCGCCACAGCCGCGGCCCTACCGGAAAATGCTTCGCAGGCTGGCGCGGCGGCGCCACGTGGGCGCCGGTGGCGCCGAGGCTGACGGCCGCCGGAAAGCCCGCAGCCCCACGGGCTGTGGGGCCACGCGAGCGGCTGCCAAAGAGGTTTCCACGGAGGCACGGCTTTCCCTCCAGGCTCTTCGGGCGTGGGAGCTGTCGCCACAGCCGCGGCCCTACCGGAAAATGCTTTGCCGGCTGGCGTGGCGGCGCCACGTGGGCGCCGGTGTCGCCGAGGCTGACGGCCGCCGGAAAGCCCGCAGCCCCACGGGCTGTGGGGCCACGCGAGCGGCTGCCAAAGAGCTTTCTAACGAGGCACGGCTTTCCCTCCTGGCTCTTCGGGCGTGGGAGCTGTCGCCAGAGCCGCGGCCCTACCGGAAAATGCTTCGCAGGCTGGCGCGGCAGCGCCACGTGGTCGCCGGTGGTGTCGAGGCTGACGGCCGCCGGAAAGCCCGCAGCCCCACGGGCTGTGGGGCCACGCGAGCGGCTGCAAAAGAGCTTTCCAACGAGGCACGGCTTTCCCTCCTGGCTCTTCGGGCGTGGGAGCTGTCGCCAGAGCCGCGGCCCTACCGGAAAATGCTTCGCAGGCTGGTGACGCGGCGCTACGTGGTCGCAGGTGTCGCCGAGGCTGACGGCCGCCGGAAAGCCCGCAGCCCCACGGGCTGTGGGGCCACGCGAGCGGCTGCCAAAGAGCTTTCCAAGGAGGCACGGCTTTCCCTCCTGGCTCTTCGGGCGTGGGAGCTGTCGCCAGAGCCGTGGCCCTACCTGAAAATACTTCGCAGGCTGGCGTGGCGGCGCCATATGGTCGCAGGTGTCGCCGAGGCTGACGGCCGCCGGAAAGCCCGCAGCCCCACGGGCTGTGGGGCCACGCGAGCAGCTGCCAAAGGGGTTTCCAACGAGGCACGGCTTTCCCTCCTGGCTCTTCGGGCGTGGGAGCTGTCGCCAGAGCCGCGGCCCTACCGGAAAATGCTTCGCAGGCTGGCGCCGCGGCGCTACGTGGTCGCAGGTGTCGCCGAGGCTGACGGCCACCGGAAAGCCCGCAGCCCCACGGGCTGTGGGGCCACGCGAGCGGCTGCCAAAGACCTTTCCAACGAGGCACAGCTTTCCCTCCTGGCTCTTCGGGCGTGGGAGCTGTTGCCAGAGCCACGGCCCTACCGGAAAATGCTTTGCAGGCTGGCGCGGCGGCGCCACTTGGGCGCTGGTGTCGCCGAGGCTGACGGCCGCCACAAAGCCCGCAGCCCCACGGGCTGTGGGGCCACGCGAGCGGCTGCCAAAGAGCTTTCTAACGAGGCACGGCTTTCCCTCCTGGCTCTTCGGGCGCGGGAGCTGTCGCCAGAGCCGCGGCCCTACCGGAAAATGCTTCGCAGTCTGGCGCGGCGGCACCACGTGGGCGCCGGTGTCGCCATCGCTGACGGCCGCCGGAAAGCCTGCAGCCCCACGGGCTGTGGGGCCACGCGAGCGGCTGCCAAAGAGGTTTCCTACGAGACACAGCTTTCCCTCCTGGCTCTTCGGGCGTGGGAGGTATCGCCTGAGCCGCGGCCCTACCGGAAAATGCTTCGCAGGCTGGCGCGTCGGCGCCACGTGGGCGCCGGTGGCGCCGAGGCTGACGGCCGCCGGAAAGCCCGCAGCCCCACGGGCTGTGGGGCCACGCGAGCGGCTGCCAAAGAGCTTTCCAACGAGGCACGGCTTTCCCTCCAGGCTCTTCGGGCGTGGGAGCTGTCGCCACAGCCGCGGCCCTACCGGAAAATGCTTTGCAGGCTGGCGCGGCGGCGCCACGTGGGCGCCGGTGTCGCCGAGGCTGACGGCCGCCGGAAAGCCCGCAGCCCCACGGGCTGTGGGGCCACGCGAGCGGCTGCCAAAGAGCTTTCTAACGAGGCACGGCTTTCCCTCCTGGCTCTTCGGGCGTGGGAGCTGTCGCCAGAGCCGCGGCCCTACCGGAAAATGCTTCGCAGGCTGGCGCGGCGGCGCCACGTGGGCGCCGGTGGTATCGAGGCTGACGGCCGCCGGAAAGCCCGCAGCCCCACGGGCTGTGGGGCCACGCGAGCGGCTGCCAAAGAGCTTTCCAAGGAGGCACGGCTTTCCCTCCTGGCTCTTCGGGCGTGGGAGCTGTCGCCAGAGCCGCGGCCCTAACGGAAAATGCTTCGCAGGCTGGTGAGGCGGCGCTACGTGGTCGCAGGTGTCGCCGAGGCTGACGGCCGCCGGAAAGCCCGCAGCCCCACGGGCTGTGGGGCCACGCGAGCGGCTGCCAAAGAGCTTTCCAAGGAGGCACGGCTTTCCCTCCTGGCTCTTCGGGCGTGGGAGCTGTCGCCAGAGCCGCGGCCCTACTGGAGAGGAGAATGCTTCGCAGGCTGGCGCGGCGGCGCCACGTGGTCGCCGGTGGTGTCGAGGCTGACGGCCACCGGAAAGCCCGCAGCCCCACGGGCTGTGGGGCCACGCGAGCGGCTGCCAAAGAGCTTTCCAACGAGGCACGGCTTTCCCTCCTGGCTCTTCGGGCGTGGGAGCTGTCGCCAGAGCCGCGGCCCTAACGGAAAATGCTTCGCAGGCTGGCGCCGCGGCGCTACGTGGTCGCAGGTGTCGCCGAGGCTGACGGCCACCGGAAAGCCCGCAGCCCCACGGGCTGTGGGGCCACGCGAGCGGCTGCCAAAGACCTTTCCAACGAGGCACAGCTTTCCCTCCTGACTCTTCGGGCGTGGGAGCTGTTGCCAGAGCCACGGCCCTACCGGAAAATGCTTTGCAGGCTGGCGCGGCGGCGCCACGTGGGTGACGGTGTCGCCGAGGCTGACGGCCGCCAGAAAGCCCGCAGCCCCACGAGCTGTGGGGCCACGCGAGCGGCTGCCAAAGAGGTTTCCACGGAGGCACGGCTTTCCCTCCAGGCTCTTCGGGCGTGGGAGCTGTCGCCACAGCCGCGGCCCTACCGGAAAATGCTTTGCAGGCTGGCGTGGCGGCGCCACGTGGGCGCCGGTGTCGCCGAGGCTGACGGCCGCCGGAAAGCCCGCAGCCCCACGGGCTGTGGGGCCACGCGAGCGGCTGCCAAAGAGCTTTCCAACGAGGCACGGCTTTCCCTCCTGGCTCTTCGGGCGTGGGAGCTGTCGCCAGAGCCGCGGCCCTACCGGAAAATGCTTCGGAGGCTGGCGCGGCAGCGCCACGTGGTCGCCGGTGGTGTCGAGGCTGACGGCCGCCGGAAAGCCCGCAGCCCCACGGGCTGTGGGGCCACGCGAGCGGCTGCCAAAGAGCTTTCCAACGAGGCACGGCTTTCCCTCCTGGCTCTTCGGGCGTGGGAGCTGTCGCCAGAGCCGCGGCCCTACCTGAAAATACTTCGCAGGCTGGCGTGGCGGCGCCATGTGGTCGCAGGTGTCGCCGAGGCTGACGGCCGCCGGAAAGCCCGCAGCCCCACGGGCAGTGGGGCCACGCGAGCAGCTGCCAAAGGTGTTTCCAACGAGGCACGGCTTTCCCTCCTGGCTCTTCGGGCGTGGGAGCTGTCGCCAGAGCCGCGGCCCTACCGGAAAATGCTTCGCAGGCTGGCGCGGCGGCGCCACCTTGGCGCCGGTGTCGCCGAGGCTGACGGCCGCCAGAAAGCCCGCAGCCCCACGGGCTGTGGGGCCACGTGAGCGGCTGCCAAAGAGCTTTCTAACGAGGCACGGCTTTCCCTCCTGGCTCTTCGGGCGTGGGAGCTGTCGCCAGAGCCGCGGCCCTACCGGAAAATGCTTCGCAGGCTGGCGCCGCGGCGCTACGTGGTCGCAGGTGTCGCCGAGGCTGACGGCCACCGGAAAGCCCGCAGCCCCACGGGCTGTGGGGCCACGCGAGCGGCTGCCAAAGACCTTTCCAACGAGGCACAGCTTTCCCTCCTGGCTCTTCGGGCGTGGGAGCTGTTGCCAGAGCCACGGCCCTACCGGAAAATGCTTTGCAGGCTGGCGCGGCGGCGCCACATGGGTGACGGTGTCGCCGAGGCTGACGGCCGCCGGAAAGCCCGCAGCCCCACGGGCTGTGGGGCCACGCGAGCGGCTGCCAAAGAGCTTTCCAAGGAGGCACGGCTTTCCCTCCTGGCTCTTCGGGCGTGGGAGCTGTCGCCAGAGCCGCGGCCCTACCGGAAAATGCTTCGCAGGCTGGCGCGGCGGCGCCACTTGGGCGCTGGTGTCGCCGAGGCTGACGGCCTCCGGAAAGCCCGCAGCCCCACGGGCTGTGGGGCCACGCGAGCGGCTGCCAAAGGGGTTTCCAACGAGGCACGGCTTTCCCTCCTGGCTCTTCGGGCGTGGGAGCTGTCGCCAGAGCCGCGGCCCTACCGGAAAATGCTTCGCAGGCTGGCGCGGCGGCACCACGTGGGCGCCGGTGTCGCCATCGCTGACGGCTGCCGGAAAGCCTGCAGCCCCACGGGCTGTGGGGCCACGCGAGCGGCTGCCAAAGACCTTTCCAACGAGACACAGCTTTCCCTCCTGGCTCTTCGGGCGTGGGAGCTATCGCCTGAGCCGCGGCCCTACCGGAAAATGCTTCACAGGCTGGCGCGGCGGCGCCACGTGGTCGCCGGTGGTGTCGAGGCTGACGGCCGCCGGAAAGCCCGCAGCCCCACGGGCTGTGGGGCCACGCGAGCGGCTGCCAAAGAGCTTTCCAACGAGGCACGGCTTTCCCTCCAGGCTCTTCGGGCGTGGGAGCTGTCGCCAGAGCCGCGGCCCTAACGGAAAATGCTTCGCAGGCTGGTGACGCGGCGCTACGTGGTCGCAGCTGTCGCCGAGGCTGACGGCCGCTGGAAAGCCCGCAGCCCCACGGGCTGTGGGGCCACGCGAGCGGCTGCCAAAGTGCTTTCTAACGAGGCACGGCTTTCCCTCCTGGCTCTTCGGGCGTGGGAGCTGTCGCCAGAGCCGCGGCCCTACCGGAGAATGCTTCGCAGGCTGGCGCGGCGGCGCCACGTGGTCGCCGGTGGTGTCAAGGCTGACGGCCGCCGGAAAGCCCGCAGCCCCACGGGCTGTGGGGCCACGCGAGCGGCTGCCAAAGAGCTTTCCAAGGAGGCACGGCTTTCCCTCCTGGCTCTTCGGGCGTGGGAGCTGTCGCCAGAGCCGCGGCCCTACCGGAAAATGCTTTGCAGGCTGGCGCGGCGGCGCCACGTGGGTGACGGTGTCGCCGAGGCTGACGGCCGCCGGAAAGCCCGCAGCCCCACGGGCTGTGGGGCCACGCGAGCGGCTGCTAAAGAGGTTTCCACGGAGGCACGGCTTTCCCTCCAGGCTCTTCGGGCGTGGGAGCTGTCGCCACAGCCGCGGCCCTACCGGAAAATGCTTTGCAGGCTGGCGTGGCGGCGCCACGTGGGCGCCGGTGTCGCCGAGGCTGACGGCCGCCAGAAAGCCCGCAGCCCCACGGGCTGTGGGGCCACGCGAGCGGCTGCCAAGGAGCTTTCTAACGAGGCAACGGCTTTCCCTCCTGGCTCTTCGGGCGTGGGAGCTGTCGCCAGAGCCGCGGCCCCTACCGGAAAATGCTTCGCAGGCTGGCGCGGCAGCGCCACGTGGTCGCCGGTGGTGTCGAGGCTGACGGCCGCCGGAAAGCCCGCAGCCCCACGGGCTGTGGGGCCACGCGAGGCGGCTGCCAAAGAGCTTTCCAACGAGGCACGGCTTTCCCTCCTGGCTCTTCGGGCGTGGGAGCTGTCGCCAGAGCCGCGGCCCTACCGGAAAATGCTTCGCAGTCTGGCGCGGCGGCACCACGTGGGCGCCGGTGTCGCCATCGCTGACGGCCGCCGGAAAGCCTGCAGCCCCACGGGCTGTGGGGCCACGCGAGCGGCTGCCAAAGAGGTTTCCTACGAGACACAGCTTTCCCTCCTGGCTCTTCGGGCGTGGGAGCTATCGCCTGAGCCGCGGCCCTACCGGAAAATGCTTCGCAGGCTGGCGCGGGCGGCGCCACGTGGGCGCCGGTGGCGCCGAGGCTGACGGCCGCCGGAAAGCCCGCAGCCCCACGGGCTGTGGGGCCACGCGAGCGGCTGCCAAAGAGCTTTCCAAGGAGGCACGGCTTTCCCTCCTGGCTCTTCGGGCGTGGGAGCTATCGCCTGAGCCGCGGCCCTACCGGAAAATGCTTCGCAGGCTGGCGCGGCGGGCGCCACGTGGGCGCTGGTGGCGCCGAGGCTGACGGCCGCCGGAAAGCCCGCAGCCCCACGGGCTGTGGGGCCACGCGAGCGGCTGCCAAAGAGCTTTCCAACGAGGCACGGCTTTCCCTCCAGGCTCTTCGGGCGTGGGAGCTGTCGCCAGAGCCGCGGCCCTAACGGAAAATGCTTCGCAGGCTGGTGACGCGGGCGCTACGTGGTCGCAGGTGTCGCCGAGGCTGACGGCCGCTGGAAAGCCCGCAGCCCCACGGGCTGTGGGGCCACGCGAGCGGCTGCCAAAGAGCTTTCCAACGAGGCACGGCTTTCCCTCCTGGCTCTTCGGGCGTGGGAGCTGTCGCCAGAGCCGCGGCCCTACCGGAAAATGCTTTGCAGGCTGGCGCGGCGGCGCCACGTGGGTGACGGTGTCGCCGAGGCTGACGGCCGCCGGAAAGCCCGCAGCCCCACGGGCTGTGGGGCCACGCGAGCGGCTGCCAAAGAGCTTTCCAACGAGGCACGGCTTTCCCTCCTGGCTCTTCGGGCGTGGGAGCTGTCACCAGAGCCGCGGCCCTACCGGAAAATGCTTTGCAGGCTGGCGTGGCGGCGCCACGTGGGCGCCGGTGTCGCCGAGGCTGACGGCCGCCGGAAGGCCCGCAGCCCCACGGGCTGTGGGGCCACGCGAGCGGCTGCCAAAGAGCTTTCTAACGAGGCACGGCTTTCCCTCCTGGCTCTTCGGGCGTGGGAGCTGTCGCCAGAGCCGCGGCCCTACCGGAAAATGCTTCGCAGGCTGGCGCGGGCAGCGCCACGTGGTCGCCGGTGGTGTCGAGGCTGACGGCCGCCGGAAAGCCCGCAGCCCCACGGGCTGTGGGGCCACGCGAGCGGCTGCAAAAGAGCTTTCCAACGAGGCACGGCTTTCCCTCCTGGCTCTTCGGGCGTGGGAGCTGTCGCCAGAGCCGCGGCCCTACCGGAAAATGCTTCGCAGGCTGGCGCGGCGGCACCACGTGGGCGCCGGTGTCGCCATCGCTGACGGCCGCCGGAAAGCCTGCAGCCCCACGGGCTGTGGGGCCACGCGAGCGGCTGCCAAAGAGGTTTCCTACGAGACACAGCTTTCCCTCCTGGCTCTTCGGGCGTGGGAGCTATCGCCTGAGCCGCGGCCCTACCGGAAAATGCTTCGCAGGCTGGCGCGGCGGCGCCACGTGGGCGCCGGTGGCACCGAGGCTGACGGCCGCCAGAAAGCCCGCAGCCCCACGGGCTGTGGGGCCACGCGAGCGGCTGCCAAAGAGCTTTCCAACGAGGCACGGCTTTCCCTCCAGGCTCTTCGGGCGTGGGAGCTGTCGCCAGAGCCGCGGCCCTACCGGAAAATGCTTTGCAGGCTGGCGCGGCGGCGCCACGTGGGCGCCGGTGTCGCCGAGGCTGACGGCCGCCGGAAAGCCCGCAGCCCCACGGGCTGTGGGGCCACGCGAGCGGCTGCCAAAGAGCTTTCTAACGAGGCACGGCTTTCCCTCCTGGCTCTTCGGGCGTGGGAGCTGTCGCCAGAGCCGCGGCCCTACCGGAAAATGCTTCGCAGGCTGGCGCGGCGGCGCCACGTGGTCGCGGGTGGTGTCGAGGCTGACGGCCGCCGGAAAGCCCGCAGCCCCACGGGCTGTGGGGCCACGCGAGCGGCTGCCAAAGAGCTTTCCAACGAGGCACGGCTTTCCCTCGTGGCTCTTCGGGCGTGGGAGCTGTCGCCAGAGCCGCGGCCCTACCGGAAAATGCTTCGCAGGCTGGCGCCGCGGCGCTACGTGGTCGCAGGTGTCGCCGAGGCTGACGGCCACCGGAAAGCCCGCAGCCCCACGGGCTGTGGGGCCACGCGAGCGGCTGCCAAAGACCTTTCCAACGAGGCACAGCTTTCCCTCCTGACTCTTCGGGCGTGGGAGCTGTTGCCAGAGCCACGGCCCTACCGGAAAATGCTTTGCAGGCTGGCGCGGCGGCGCCACGTGGGTGACGGTGTCGCCGAGGCTGACGGCCGCCGGAAAGCCCGCAGCCCCACGGGCTGTGGGGCCACGCGAGCGGCTGCCAAAGAGCTTTCCAACGAGGCACGGCTTTCCCTCCTGGCTCTTCGGGCGTGGGAGCTGTCGCCAGAGCCGCGGCCCTACCGGAAAATGCTTTGCAGGCTGGCGCGGCGGCGCCACGTGGGTGACGGTGTCGCCGAGGCTGACGGCCTCCGGAAAGCCCGCAGCCCCACGGGCTGTGGGGCCACGCGAGCGGCTTCCAAAGGGGTTTCCAACGAGGCACGGCTTTCCCTCCTGGCTCTTCGGGCGTGGGAGCTGTCGCCAGAGCCGCGGCCCTACCGGGAAAATGCTTCGCAGGCTGGCGCGGCGGCACCACGTGGGCGCCGGTGTCGCCATCGCTGACGGCCGCCGAAAGCCTGCAGCCGCACCGGGCTGTAGGGCCACGCGAGCGGCTGCCAAGAGGTTTCCAACGAGACACAGCTTTCCCTCCTGGCTCTTCGGGCGTGGAAGCTATCGCCTGAGCCGCGGCCCTACCGGAAAATGCTTCGCAGGCTGGCGCGGCGGCGCCACTTGGGCACTGGTGTCGCCGAGGCTGACGGCCTCCAGAAAGCCCGCAGCCCCACGGGCTGTGGGGCCACGCGAGCAGCTGCCAAAGGGGTTTCCAACGAGGCACAGCTTTCCCGCCTGGCTCTTCGGGCGTGGGAGCTGTCGCCAGAGCCGCGGCCCTACCGGAAAATGCTTCGCAGGCTGGCGCGGCGGCACCACGTGGGCGCCGCTGTCGCCATCGCTGACGGCCGCCGGAAAGCCCGCAGCCCCACGGGCTGTGGGGCCACGCGAGCGGCTGCCAAAGAGCTTTCCAACGAGGCACGGCTTTCCCTCCTGGCTCTTCGGGCATGGGAGCTGTCGCCAGAGCCGCGGCCCTACCGGAAAATGCTTCGCAGGCTGGCGTGGTGGCGCCACGTGGGCGCAGGTGTCGCCGAGGCTGATGGCCGCCGGAAAGCCCGCAGCCCCACGGGCTGTGGGGCCACGCGAGCGGCTGCCAAAGAGCTTTCCAAGGAGGCACGGCTTTCCCTCCTGGCTCTTCGGGCGTGGGAGCTGTCGCCAGAGCCGCGGCCCTACTGGAAAATGCTTCGCAGGCTGGCGCGGCGACGCCAGCTGGGCGCCCGGTGTCGCCGAGGCTGACGGCCGCCGGAAAGCCCGCAGCCCCACGGGCTGTGGGGCCACGCGAGCGGCTGCCAAAGAGGTTTCCAAGGAGGCACGGCTTTCCCTCCTGGCTCTTCGGGTGTGGGATCTGTCGCCAGAGCCGCGGCCCTACTGGAAAATGCTTCACAGGCTGGCGTGGCGGCGACAACGTGGTCGCAGGTGTCGCCGAGGCTGACGGCCGCCGGAAAGCACCGCAGCCCCACGGGCTGTGGGGCCACGCGAGCGGCTGCCAAAGAGCTTTCCAACGAGGCACGGCTTTCCCTCCTGGCTCTTCGGGCGTGGGAGCTGTCGCCAGAGCCGCGGCCCTACCGGAAAATGCTTCGCAGGCTGGTGACGCGGCGCTACGTGGTCGCAGGTGTCGCCGAGGCTGACGGCCGCCGGAAAGCCCGCAGCCCCACGGGCTGTGGGGCCACGCGAGCGGCTGCCAAAGAGCTTTCCAAGGAGGCACGGCTTTCCCTCCTGGCTCTTCGGGCGTGGGAGCTGTCGCCAGAGCCGTGGCCCTACCTGAAAATACTTCGCAGGCTGGCGTGGCGGCGCCATGTGGTCGCAGGTGTCGCCGAGGCTGACGGCCGCCGGAAAGCCCGCAGCCCCACGGGCTGTGGGGCCACGCGAGCCAAAGTGGTTTCCAACGAGCACGGCTTTCCCTCCTGGCTCTTCGGGCGTGGGAGCTGTCGCCAGAGCCGCGGCCCTACCGGAAAATGCTTCGCAGGCTGGCGCCGCGGCGCTACGTGGTCGCAGGTGTCGCCGAGGCTGACGGCCACCGGAAAGCCCCGCAGCACCACGGGCTGTGGGGCCACGCGAGCGGCTGCCAAAGAGCTTTCCAAGGAGGCACAGCTTTCCCTCCTGGCTCTTCGGGCGTGGGAGCTGTTGCCAGAGCCACGGCCCCTACCGGAAAATGCTTTGCAGGCTGGCGCGGCGGCGCCACTTGGGCGCTGGTGTCGCCGAGGCTGACGGCCTCCGGAAAGCCCGCAGCCCCACGGGCTGTGGGGCCACGCGAGCGGCTGCTAAAGAGGTTTCCACGGAGGCACGGCTTTCCCTCCAGGCTCTTCGGGTGTGGGAGCTGTCGCCACAGCCGCGGCCCTACCGGAAAATGCTTTGCAGTCTGGCGCGGCGGCGCCACGTGGGCGCCGGTGTCGCCGAGGCTGACGGCCGCCGGAAAGCCCGCAGCCCCACGGGCTGTGGGGCCACGCGAGCGGCTGCCAAAGAGGTTTCCACGGAGGCACGGCTTTCCCTCCTGGCTTTTCGGGCGTGGGAGCTGTCGCCACAGCCGCGGCCCTACCGGAAAATGCTTTGCAGGCTGGCGTGGCGGCGCCACGTGGGCGCCGGTGTCGCCGAGGCTGATGGCCGCCGGAAAGCCCGCAGCCCCACGGGCTGTGGGGGCCACGCGAGCGGCTGCCAAAGAGCTTTCCAAGGAGGCACGGCTTTCCCTCCTGGCTCTTCGGGCGTGGGAGCTGTCGCCAGAGCCCGCGGCCCTACCGGGAAAATGCTTCGCAGGCTGGGCGCGGCGGCGCCACTTGGGCGCTGGTGTCGCCGAGGCTGACGGCCTCCGGAAAGCCCGCAGCCCCACGGGCTGTGGGGCCACGGCGAGCGGCTGCCAAAGGGGTTTCCAACGAGGCACGGCTTTCCCTCCTGGCTCTTCGGGCGTGGGAGCTGTCGCCAGAGCCGCGGCCCTACCGGAAAATGCTTCGCAGGCTGGCGCGGCGGCACCACGTGGGCGCCGGTGTCGCCATCACTGACGGCCGCCGGAAAGCCTGCAGCCCCACGGGCTGTGGGGCCACGCGAGCGGCTGCTAAAGAGGTTTCCTACGAGACACAGCTTTCCCTCCTGGCTCTTCGGGCGTGGGAGCTATCGCCTGAGCCGCGGCCCTACCGGAAAATGCTTCGCAGGCTGGCGCGGCGGCGCCACGTGGGCGCCAGTGGCGCCGAGGCTGACGGCCGCCGGAAAGCCCGCAGCCCCACGGGCTGTGGGGCCACGCGAGCGGCTGCCAAAGAGCTTTCCAACGAGGGCACGGCTTTCCCTCCTGGCTCTTCGGGCGTGGGAGCTGTCGCCAGAGCCGCGGCCCTAACGGAAAATGCTTCGCAGGCTGGTGACGCGGCGCTACGTGGTCGCAGGTGTCGCCGAGGCTGACGGCCGCTGGAAAGCCCGCAGCCCCACGGGCTGTGGGGCCACGCGAGCGGCTGCCAAAGTGCTTTCTAACGAGGCACGGCTTTCCCTCCTGGCTCTTCGGGCGTGGGAGCTGTCGCCAGAGCCGCGGCCCTACCGGAGAATGCTTCGCAGGCTGGCGTGGTGGCGCCACGTGGTCGCAGGTGTCGCCGAGGCTGACGGCCACCGGAAAGCCCGCAGCCCCACGGGCTGTGGGGCCACGCGAGCGGCTGCCAAAGACCTTTCCAACGAGGCACAGCTTTCCCTCCTGACTCTTCGGGGCGTGGGAGCTGTTGCCAGAGCCACGGCCCTACCGGAAAATGCTTTGCAGGCTGGCGCGGCGGCGCCACGTGGGTGACGGTGTCGCCGAGGCTGACGGCCGCCGGAAAGCCCGCAGCCCCACGGGCTGTGGGGCCACGCGAGCGGCTGCTAAAGAGGTTTCCACGGAGGCACGGCTTTCCCTCCAGGCTCTTCGGGCGTGGGAGCTGTCGCCACAGCCGCGGCCCTACCGGAAAATGCTTCGCAGGCTGGCGCGGCGGCGCCACGTGGGCGCCGGTGTCGCCGAGGCTGACGGCCGCCGGAAAGCCCGCAGCCCCACGGGCTGTGGGGCCACGCGAGCGGCTGCCAAAGAGGTTTCCACGAGGCACGGCTTTCCCTCCAGGCTCTTCGGGGCGTGGGAGCTGTCGCCACAGACGCGGCCCTACCGGAAAATGCTTTGCAGGCTGGCGTGGCGGCGCCACGTGGGCGCCGGTGTCGCCGAGGCTGACGGCCGCCGGGAAAGCCCGCAGCCCCACGGGCTGTGGGGCCACGCGAGCGGCTGCCAAAGAGCTTTCTAACGAGGCACGGCTTTCCCTCCTGGCTCTTCGGGCGTGGGAGCTGTCGCCAGAGCCGCGGCCCTACCGGAAAATGCTTCGCAGGCTGGCGCGGCAGCGCCACGTGGTCGCCGGTGGTGTCGAGGCTGACGGCCGCCGGAAAGCCCGCAGCCCCACGGGCTGTGGGGCCACGCGAGCGGCTGCAAAAGAGCTTTCCAACGAGGCACGGCTTTCCCTCCTGGCTCTTCGGGCGTGGGAGCTGTCGCCAGAGCCGCGGCCCTACCGGAAAATGCTTCGCAGGCTGGTGACGCGGCGCTACGTGGTCGCAGGTGTCGCCGAGGCTGACGGCCGCCGGAAAGCCCGCAGCCCCACGGGCTGTGGGGCCACGCGAGCGGCTGCCAAAGAGCTTTCCAAGGAGGCACGGCTTTCCCTCCTGGCTCTTCGGGCGTGGGAGCTGTCGCCAGAGCCGTGGCCCTACCTGAAAATACTTCGCAGGCTGGCGTGGCGGCGCCATGTGGTCGCAGGTGTCGCCGAGGCTGACGGCCGCCGGAAAGCCCGCAGCCCCACGGGCTGTGGGGCCACGCGAGCAGCTGCCAAAGGGGTTTCCAACGAGGCACGGCTTTCCCTCCTGGCTCTTCGGGCGTGGGAGCTGTCGCCAGAGCCGCGGCCCTACCGGAAAATGCTTCGCAGGCTGGCGCCGCGGCGCTACGTGGTCGCAGGTGTCGCCGAGGCTGACGGCCACCGGAAAGCCCGCAGCACCACGGGCTGTGGGGCCACGCGAGCGGCTGCCAAAGAGCTTTCCAAGGAGGCACAGCTTTCCCTCCTGGCTCTTCGGGCGTGGGAGCTGTTGCCAGAGCCACGGCCCTACCGGAAAATGCTTTGCAGGCTGGCGCGGCGGCGCCACTTGGGCGCTGGTGTCGCCAAGGCTGACGGCCTCCGGAAAGCCCGCAGCCCCACGGGCTGTGGGGCCACGCGAGCGGCTGCCAAAGGGGTTTCCAACGAGGCACGGCTTTCCCTCCTGGCTCTTCGGGCGTGGGAGCTGTCGCCAGAGCCGCGGCCCTACCGGAAAATGCTTCGCAGTCTGGCGCGGCGGCACCACGTGGGCGCCGGTGTCGCCATCGCTGACGGCCGCCGGAAAGCCTGCAGCCCCACGGGCTGTGGGGCCACGCGAGCGGCTGCCAAAGAGGTTTCCTACGAGACACAGCTTTCCCTCCTGGCTCTTCGGGCGTGGGAGCTATCGCCTGAGCCGCGGCCCTACCGGAAAATGCTTCGCAGGCTGGCGCGTCGGCGCCACGTGGGCGCCGGTGGCGCCGAGGCTGACGGCCGCCAGAAAGCCCGCAGCCCCACGGGCTGTGGGGCCACGCGAGCGGCTGCCAAAGAGCTTTCCAAGGAGGCACGGCTTTCCCTCCTGGCTCTTCGGGCGTGGGAGCTGTCGCCACAGCCGCGGCCCTACCGGAAAATGCTTTGCAGGCTGGCGCGGCGGCGCCACGTGGGCGCCGGTGTCGCCGAGGCTGACGGCCGCCGGAAAGCCCGCAGCCCCACGGGCTGTGGGGCCACGCGAGCGGCTGCCAAAGAGCTTTCCAACGAGGCACGGCTTTCCCTCCTGGCTCTTCGGGCGTGGGAGCTGTCGCCAGAGCCGCGGCCCTACCGGAAAATGCTTCGCAGGCTGGCGCGGCGGCGCCACGTGGGCGCCGGTGGTATCGAGGCTGACGGCCGCCGGAAAGCCCGCAGCCCCACGGGCTGTGGGGCCACGCGAGCGGCTGCCAAAGAGCTTTCCAAGGAGGCACGGCTTTCCCTCCTGGCTCTTCGGGCGTGGGAGCTGTCGCCAGAGCCGCGGCCCTAACGGAAAATGCTTCGCAGGCTGGTGAGGCGGCGCTACGTGGTCGCAGGTGTCGCCGAGGCTGACGGCCGCCGGAAAGCCCGCAGCCCCACGGGCTGTGGGGCCACGCGAGCGGCTGCCAAAGTGCTTTCTAACGAGGCACGGCTTTCCCTCCTGGCTCTTCGGGCGTGGGAGCTGTCGCCAGAGCCGCGGCCCTAACGGAAAATGCTTCGCAGGCTGGCGCGGCGGCGCCACGTGGTCGCAGGTGTCGCCGAGGCTGACGGCCACCGGAAAGCCCGCAGCCCCACGGGCTGTGGGGCCACGCGAGCGGCTGCCAAAGACCTTTCCAACGAGGCACAGCTTTCCCTCCTGACTCTTCGGGCGTGGGAGCTGTTGCCAGAGCCACGGCCCTACCGGAAAATGCTTTGCAGGCTGGCGCGGCGGCGCCACGTGGGTGACGGTGTCGCCGAGGCTGACGGCCGCCGGAAAGCCCGCAGCCCCACGGGCTGTGGGGCCACGCGAGCGGCTGCTAAAGAGGTTTCCACGGAGGCACGGCTTTCCCTCCAGGCTCTTCGGGCGTGGGAGCTGTCGCCAGAGCCGCGGCCCTACCGGAAAATGCTTCGCAGGCTGGCGCGGCGGCGCCACGTGGGCGCCGGTGTCGCCGAGGCTGACGGCCGCCGGAAAGCCCGCAGCCCCACGGGCTGTGGGGCCACGCGAGCGGCTGCCAAAGAGGTTTCCACGGAGGCACGGCTTTCCCTCCAGGCTCTTCGGGCGTGGGAGCTGTCGCCACAGCCGCGGCCCTACCGGAAAATGCTTTGCAGGCTGGCGTGGCGGCGCCACGTGGGCGCCGGTGTCGCCGAGGCTGACGGCCGCCGGAAAGCCCGCAGCCCCACGGGCTGTGGGGCCACGCGAGCGGCTGCCAAAGAGCTTTCTAACGAGGCACGGCTTTCCCTCCTGGCTCTTCGGGCGTGGGAGCTGTCGCCAGAGCCGCGGCCCTACCGGAAAATGCTTCGCAGGCTGGCGCGGCAGCGCCACGTGGTCGCCGGTGGTGTCGAGGCTGACGGCCGCCGGAAAGCCCGCAGCCCCACGGGCTGTGGGGCCACGCGAGCGGCTGCAAAAGAGCTTTCCAACGAGGCACGGCTTTCCCTCCTGGCTCTTCGGGCGTGGGAGCTGTCGCCAGAGCCGCGGCCCTACCGGAAAATGCTTCGCAGGCTGGTGACGCGGCGCTACGTGGTCGCAGGTGTCGCCGAGGCTGACGACCGCCGGAAAGCCCGCAGCCCCACGGGCTGTGGGGCCACGCGAGCGGCTGCCAAAGAGCTTTCCAAGGAGGCACGGCTTTCCCTCCTGGCTCTTCGGGCGTGGGAGCTGTCGCCAGAGCCGTGGCCCTACCTGAAAATACTTCGCAGGCTGGCGTGGCGGCGCCATGTGGTCGCAGGTGTCGCCGAGGCTGACGGCCGCCGGAAAGCCCGCAGCCCCACGGGCTGTGGGGCCACGCGAGCAGCTGCCAAAGGGGTTTCCAACGAGGCACGGCTTTCCCTCCTGGCTCTTCGGGCGTGGGAGCTGTTGCCAGAGCCACGGCCCTACCGGAAAATGCTTTGCAGGCTGGCGCGGCGGCGCCACTTGGGCGCTGGTGTCGCCGAGGCTGACGGCCTCCGGAAAGCCCGCAGCCCCACGGGCTGTGGGGCCACGCGAGCGGCTGCCAAAGGGGTTTCCAACGAGGCACGGCTTTCCCTCCTGGCTCTTCGGGCGTGGGAGCTGTCGCCAGAGCCGCGGCCCTACCGGAAAATGCTTCGCAGTCTGGCGCGGCGGCACCACGTGGGCGCCGGTGTCGCCATCGCTGACGGCCGCCGGAAAGCCTGCAGCCCCACGGGCTGTGGGGCCACGCGAGCGGCTGCCAAAGAGGTTTCCTACGAGACACAGCTTTCCCTCCTGGCTCTTCGGGCGTGGGAGCTATCGCCTGAGCCGCGGCCCTACCGGAAAATGCTTCGCAGGCTGGCGCGTCGGCGCCACGTGGGCGCCGGTGGCGCCGAGGCTGACGGCCGCCGGAAAGCCCGCAGCCCCACGGGCTGTGGGGCCACGCGAGCGGCTGCCAAAGAGCTTTCCAAGGAGGCACGGCTTTCCCTCCTGGCTCTTCGGGCGTGGGAGCTGTCGCCACAGCCGCGGCCCTACCGGAAAATGCTTTGCAGGCTGGCGCGGCGGCGCCACGTGGGCGCCGGTGTCGCCGAGGCTGACGGCCGCCGGAAAGCCCGCAGCCCCACGGGCTGTGGGGCCACGCGAGCGGCTGCCAAAGAGCTTTCTAACGAGGCACGGCTTTCCCTCCTGGCTCTTCGGGCGTGGGAGCTGTCGCCAGAGCCGCGGCCCTACCGGAAAATGCTTCGCAGGCTGGCGCGGCGGCGCCACGTGGGCGCCGGTGGTATCGAGGCTGACGGCCGCCGGAAAGCCCGCAGCCCCACGGGCTGTGGGGCCACGCGAGCGGCTGCCAAAGAGCTTTCCAAGGAGGCACGGCTTTCCCTCCTGGCTCTTCGGGCGTGGGAGCTGTCGCCAGAGCCGCGGCCCTAACGGAAAATGCTTCGCAGGCTGGTGAGGCGGCGCTACGTGGTCGCAGGTGTCGCCGAGGCTGACGGCCGCCGGAAAGCCCGCAGCCCCACGGGCTGTGGGGCCACGCGAGCGGCTGCCAAAGTGCTTTCTAACGAGGCACGGCTTTCCCTCCTGGCTCTTCGGGCGTGGGAGCTGTCGCCAGAGCCGCGGCCCTACTGGAGAATGCTTCGCAGGCTGGCGCGGCGGCGCCACGTGGTCGCCGGTGGTGTCGAGGCTGACGGCCACCGGAAAGCCCGCAGCCCCACGGGCTGTGGGGCCACGCGAGCGGCTGCCAAAGAGCTTTCCAACGAGGCACGGCTTTCCCTCCTGGCTCTTCGGGCGTGGGAGCTGTCGCCAGAGCCGCGGCCCTAACGGAAAATGCTTCGCAGGCTGGCGCCGCGGCGCTACGTGGTCGCAGGTGTCGCCGAGGCTGACGGCCACCGGAAAGCCCGCAGCCCCACGGGCTGTGGGGCCACGCGAGCGGCTGCCAAAGACCTTTCCAACGAGGCACAGCTTTCCCTCCTGACTCTTCGGGCGTGGGAGCTGTTGCCAGAGCCACGGCCCTACCGGAAAATGCTTTGCAGGCTGGCGCGGCGGCGCCACGTGGGTGACGGTGTCGCCGAGGCTGACGGCCGCCAGAAAGCCCGCAGCCCCACGGGCTGTGGGGCCACGCGAGCGGCTGCTAAAGAGGTTTCCACGGAGGCACGGCTTTCCCTCCAGGCTCTTCGGGCGTGGGAGCTGTCGCCAGAGCCGCGGCCCTACCGGAAAATGCTTTGCAGTCTGGCGTGGCGGCGCCACGTGGGCGCCGGTGTCGCCGAGGCTGACGGCCACCGGAAAGCCCGCAGCCCCACGGGCTGTGGGGCCATGCGAGCGGCTGCCAAAGACCTTTCCAACGAGGCACAGCTTTCCCTCCTGACTCTTCGGGCGTGGGAGCTGTTGCCAGAGCCACGGCCCTACCGGAAAATGCTTTGCAGGCTGGCGCGGCGGCGCCACGTGGGTGACGGTGTCGCCGAGGCTGACGGCCGCCAGAAAGCCCGCAGCCCCACGGGCTGTGGGGCCACGTGAGCGGCTGCCAAAGAGCTTTCTAACGAGGCACGGCTTTCCCTCCTGGCTCTTCGGGCGTGGGAGCTGTCGCCAGAGCCGCGGCCCTACCGGAAAATGCTTCGCAGGCTGGCGCCGCGGCGCTACGTGGTCGCAGGTGTCGCCGAGGCTGACGGCCACCGGAAAGCCCGCAGCCCCACGGGCTGTGGGGCCACGCGAGCGGCTGCCAAAGACCTTTCCAACGAGGCACAGCTTTCCCTCCTGGCTCTTCGGGCGTGGGAGCTGTTGCCAGAGCCACGGCCCTACCGGAAAATGCTTTGCAGGCTGGCGCGGCGGCGCCACATGGGTGACGGTGTCGCCGAGGCTGACGGCCGCCGAAAGCCCGCAGCCCCACGGGCTGTGGGGCCACGCGAGCGGCTGCCAAAGAGCTTTCCAAGGAGGCACGGCTTTCCCTCCTGGCTCTTCGGGCGTGGGAGCTGTCGCCAGAGCCGCGGCCCTACCGGAAAATGCTTCGCAGGCTGGCGCGGCGGCGCCACTTGGGCGCTGGTGTCGCCGAGGCTGACGGCCTCCGGAAAGCCCGCAGCCCCACGGGCTGTGGGGCCACGCGAGCGGCTGCCAAAGGGGTTTCCAACGAGGCACGGCTTTCCCTCCTGGCTCTTCGGGCGTGGGAGCTGTCGCCAGAGTCGCGGCCCTACCGGAAAATGCTTCGCAGGCTGGCGCCGCGGCGCTACGTGGTCGCAGGTGTCGCCGAGGCTGACGGCCGCCGGAAAGCCTGCAGCCCCACGGGCTGTGGGGCCACGCGAGCGGCTGCCAAAGACCTTTCCAACGAGGCACAGCTTTCCCTCCTGGCTCTTCGGGCGTGGGAGCTGTTGCCAGAGCCACGGCCCTACCGGAAAATGCTTTGCAGGCTGGCGCGGCGGCGCCACTTGGGCGCTGGTGTCGCCGAGGCTGACGGCCTCCGGAAAGCCCGCAGCCCCACGGGCTGTGGGGCCACGCGAGCGGCTGCCAAAGGGGTTTCCAACGAGGCACGGCTTTCCCTCCTGGCTCTTCGGGCGTGGGAGCTGTCGCCAGAGCCGCGGCCCTACCGGAAAATGCTTTGCAGTCTGGCGCGGCGGCACCACGTGGGCGCCGGTGTCGCCATCGCTGACGGCCGCCGGAAAGCCTGCAGCCCCACGGGCTGTGGGGCCACGCGAGCGGCTGCCAAAGAGGTTTCCTACGAGACACAGCTTTCCCTCCTGGCTCTTCGGGCGTGGGAGCTATCGCCTGAGCCGCGGCCCTACCGGAAAATGCTTCGCAGGCTGGCGCGTCGGCGCCACGTGGGCGCCGGTGGCGCCGAGGCTGACGGCCGCCGGAAAGCCCGCAGCCCCACGGGCTGTGGGGCCACGCGAGCGGCTGCCAAAGAGCTTTCCAACGAGGCACGGCTTTCCCTCCAGGCTCTTCGGGCGTGGGAGCTGTCACCACAGCCGCGGCCCTACCGGAAAATGCTTTGCAGGCTGGCGCGGCGGCGCCACGTGGGCGCCGGTGTCGCCGAGGCTGACGGCCGCCGGAAAGCCCGCAGCCCCACGGGCTGTGGGGCCACGCGAGCGGCTGCCAAAGAGCTTTCTAACGAGGCACGGCTTTCCCTCCTGGCTCTTCGGGCATGGGAGCTGTCGCCAGAGCCGCGGCCCTACCGGAAAATGCTTCGCAGGCTGGCGCGGCAGCGCCACGTGGTCGCCGGTGGTGTCGAGGCTGACGGCCGCCGGAAAGCCCGCAGCCCCACGGGCTGTGGGGCCACGCGAGCGGCTGCAAAAGAGCTTTCCAAGGAGGCACGGCTTTCCCTCCTGGCTCTTCGGGCGTGGGAGCTGTCGCCAGAGCCGCGGCCCTACCGGAAAATGCTTCGCAGGCTGGTGAGGCGGCGCTACGTGGTCGCAGGTGTCGCCGAGGCTGACGGCCGCCGGAAAGCCCGCAGCCCCACGGGCTGTGGGGCCACGCGATCGGCTGCCAAAGTGCTTTCTAACGAGGCACGGCTTTCCCTCCTGGCTCTTCGGGCGTGGGAGCTGTCGCCAGAGCCGCTGCCCTACTGGAGAATGCTTCGCAGGCTGGCGCGGCGGCGCCACGTGGTCGCCGGTGGTGTCGAGGCTGACGGCCACCGGAAAGCCCGCAGCCCCACGGGCTGTGGGGCCACGCGAGCGGCTGCCAAAGACCTTTCCAACGAGGCACAGCTTTCCCTCCTGGCTCTTCGGGCGTGGGAGCTGTTGCCAGAGCCACGGCCCTACCGGAAAATGCTTTGCAGGCTGGCGCGGCGGCGCCACTTGGGCGCTGGTGTCGCCGAGGCTGACGGCCTCCGGAAAGCCCGCAGCCCCACGGGCTGTGGGGCCACGCGAGCGGCTGCCAAAGGGGTTTCCAACGAGGCACGGCTTTCCCTCCTGGCTCTTCGGGCGTGGGAGCTGTCGCCAGAGCCGCGGCCCTACCGGAAAATGCTTCGCAGTCTGGCGCGGCGGCACCACGTGGGCGCCGGTGTCGCCATCGCTGACGGCCGCCGGAAAGCCTGCAGCCCCACGGGCTGTGGGGCCACGCGAGCGGCTGCCAAAGAGGTTTCCTACGAGACACGGCTTTCCCTCCAGGCTCTTCGGGCGTGGGAGCTGTCGCCACAGCCGCGGCCCTACCGGAAAATGCTTTGCAGGCTGGCGCGGCGGCGCCACGTGGGCGCCGGTGTCGCCGAGGCTGACGGCCGCCGGAAAGCCCGCAGCCCCACGGGCTGTGGGGCCACGCGAGCGGCTGCCAAAGAGCTTTCTAACGAGGCACGGCTTTCCCTCCTGGCTCTTCGGGCGTGGGAGCTGTCGCCAGAGCCGCGGCCCTACTGGAGAATGCTTCGCAGGCTGGCGCGGCGGCGCCACGTGGTCGCCGGTGTCGCCGAGGCTGACGGCCGCCGGAAAGCCCGCAGCCCCACGGGCTGTGGGGCCACGCGATCGGCTGCCAAAGTGCTTTCTAACGAGGCACGGCTTTCCCTCCTGGCTCTTCGGGCGTGGGAGCTGTCGCCAGAGCCGCGGCCCTACTGGAGAATGCTTCGCAGGCTGGCGCGGCGGCGCCACGTGGTCGCCGGTGGTGTCGAGGCTGACGGCCACCGGAAAGCCCGCAGCCCCACGGGCTGTGGGGCCACGCGAGCGGCTGCCAAAGACCTTTCCAACGAGGCACAGCTTTCCCTCCTGGCTCTTCGGGCGTGGGAGCTGTTGCCAGAGCCACGGCCCTACCGGAAAATGCTTTGCAGGCTGGCGCGGCGGCGCCACTTGGGCGCTGGTGTCGCCGAGGCTGACGGCCTCCGGAAAGCCCGCAGCCCCACGGGCTGTGGGGCCACGCGAGCGGCTGCCAAAGGGGTTTCCAACGAGGCACGGCTTTCCCTCCTGGCTCTTCGGGCGTGGGAGCTGTCGCCAGAGCCGCGGCCCTACCGGAAAATGCTTCGCAGTCTGGCGCGGCGGCACCACGTGGGCGCCGGTGTCGCCATCGCTGACGGCCGCCGGAAAGCCTGCAGCCCCACGGGCTGTGGGGCCACGCGAGCGGCTGCCAAAGAGGTTTCCTACGAGACACGGCTTTCCCTCCAGGCTCTTCGGGCGTGGGAGCTGTCGCCACAGCCGCGGCCCTACCGGAAAATGCTTTGCAGGCTGGCGCGGCGGCGCCACGTGGGCGCCGGTGTCGCCGAGGCTGACGGCCGCCGGAAAGCCCGCAGCCCCACGGGCTGTGGGGCCACGCGAGCGGCTGCCAAAGAGCTTTCTAACGAGGCACGGCTTTCCCTCCTGGCTCTTCGGGCGTGGGAGCTGTCGCCAGAGCCGCGGCCCTACTGGAGAATGCTTCGCAGGCTGGCGCGGCGGCGCCACGTGGTCGCCGGTGGTATCGAGGCTGACGGCCACCGGAAAGCCCGCAGCCCCACGGGCTGTGGGGCCACGCGAGCGGCTGCCAAAGAGCTTTCTAACGAGGCATGGCTTTCCCTCCTGGCTCTTCGGGCGTGGGAGCTGTCGCCAGAGCCGCGGCCCTAACGGAAAATGCTTCGCAGGCTGGCGCCGCGGCGCTACGTGGTCGCAGGTGTCGCCGAGGCTGACGGCCACCGGAAAGCCCGCAGCCCCACGGGCTGTGGGGCCACGCGAGCGGCTGCCAAAGACCTTTCCAACGAGGCACAGCTTTCCCTCCTGACTCTTCGGGCGTGGGAGCTGTTGCCAGAGCCACGGCCCTACCGGAAAATGCTTTGCAGGCTGGCGCGGCGGCGCCACGTGGTTGCAGGTGTCGCCGAGGCTGACGGCCGCCAGAAAGCCCGCAGCCCCACGGGCTGTGGGGCCACGCGAGCGGCTGCCAAAGAGGTTTCCACGGAGGCACGGCTTTCCCTCCAGGCTCTTCGGGCGTGGGAGCTGTCGCCAGAGCCGCGGCCCTACCGGACAATGCTTCGCAGGCTGGCGCGGCGGCGCCACGTGGGCGCCGGTGGTGTCGAGGCTGACGGCCACCGGAAAGCCCGCAGCCCCACGGGCTGTGGGGCCACGCGAGCGGCTGCCAAAGACCTTTCCAACGAGGCACAGCTTTCCCTCCTGACTCTTCGGGCGTGGGAGCTGTTGCCAGAGCCACGGCCCTACCGGAAAATGCTTTGCAGGCTGGCGCGGCGGCGCCACGTGGGTGACGGTGTCGCCGAGGCTGACGGCCGCCAGAAAGCCCGCAGCCCCACGGGCTGTGGGGCCACGCGAGCGGCTGCCAAAGAGCTTTCCACGGAGGCACGGCTTTCCCTCCAGGCTCTTCGGGCGTGGGAGCTGTCGCCACAGCCGCGGCCCTACCGGAAAATGCTTTGCAGGCTGGCGTGGCGGCGCCACGTGGGCGCCGGTGTCGCCGAGGCTGACGGCCGCCGGAAAGCCCGCAGCCCCACGGGCTGTGGGGCCACGCGAGCGGCTGCCAAAGAGCTTTCTAACGAGGCACGGCTTTCCCTCCTGGCTCTTCGGGCGTGGGAGCTGTCGCCAGAGCCGCGGCCCTACCGGAAAATGCTTCGCAGGCTGGCGCCGCGGCGCTACGTGGTCGCAGGTGTCGCCGAGGCTGACGGCCACCGGAAAGCCCGCAGCCCCACGGGCTGTGGGGCCACGCGAGCGGCTGCCAAAGACCTTTCCAACGAGGCACAGCTTTCCCTCTTGGCTCTTCGGGCGTGGGAGGTGTTGCCAGAGCCACGGCCCTACCGGAAAATGCTTTGCAGGCTGGCGCGGCGGCGCCACTTGGGCGCTGGTGTCGCCGAGGCTGACGGCCTCCGGAAAGCCCGCAGCCCCACGGGCTGTGGGGCCACGCGAGCGGCTGCCAAAGGGGTTTCCAACGAGGCACGGCTTTCCCTCCTGGCTCTTCGGGCGTGGGAGCTGTCGCCAGAGCCGCGGCCCTACCGGAAAATGCTTCGCAGTCTGGCGCGGCGGCACCACGTGGGCGCCGGTGTCGCCATCGCTGACGGCCGCCGGAAAGCCTGCAGCCCCACGGGCTGTGGGGCCACGCGAGCGGCTGCCAAAGAGGTTTCCTACGAGACACAGCTTTCCCTCCTGGCTCTTCGGGCGTGGGAGCTATCGCCTGAGCCGCGGCCCTACCGGAAAATGCTTCGCAGGCTGGCGCGTCGGCGCCACGTGGGCGCCGGTGGCGCCGAGGCTGACGGCCGCCGGAAAGCCCGCAGCCCCACGGGCTGTGGGGCCACGCGAGCGGCTGCCAAAGAGCTTTCCAACGAGGCACGGCTTTCCCTCCAGGCTCTTCGGGCGTGGGAGCTGTCGCCACAGCCGCGGCCCTACCGGAAAATGCTTTGCAGGCTGGCGCGGCGGCACCACGTGGGCGCCGGTGTCGCCGAGGCTGACGGCCGCCGGAAAGCCCGCAGCCCCACGGGCTGTGGGGCCACGCGAGCGGCTGCCAAAGAGCTTTCTAACGAGGCACGGCTTTCCCTCCTGGCTCTTCGGCGTGGGAGCTGTCGCCAGAGCCGCGGCCCTACCGGAAAATGCTTCGCAGGCTGGCGCGGCAGCGCCACGTGGTCGCCGGTGGTGTCGAGGCTGACGGCCGCCGGAAAGCCCGCAGCCCCACGGGCTGTGGGGCCACGCGAGCGGCTGCAAAAGAGCTTTCCAACGAGGCACGGCTTTCCCTCCTGGCTCTTCGGGCGTGGGAGCTGTCGCCAGAGCCGCGGCCCTACCGGAAAATGCTTCGCAGGCTGGTGAGGCGGCACTACGTGGTCGCAGGTGTCGCCGAGGCTGATGGCCGCCGGAAAGCCCGCAGCCCCACGGGCTGTGGGGCCACGCGAGCGGCTGCCAAAGTGCTTTCTAACGAGGCACGGCTTTCCCTCCTGGCTCTTCGGGCGTGGGAGCTGTCGCCAGAGCCGCGGCCCTACTGGAGAATGCTTCGCAGGCTGGCGCGGCGGCGCCACGTGGTCGCCGGTGGTGTCGAGGCTGACGGCCACCGGAAAGCCCGCAGCCCCACGGGCTGTGGGCCACGCGAGCGGCTGCCAAAGTGCTTTCCAACGAGGCACGGCTTTCCCTCCTGGCTCTTCGGGCGTGGGAGCTGTCGCCAGAGCCGCGGCCCTAACGGAAAATGCTTCGCAGGCTGGCGCCGCGGCGCTACGTGGTCGCAGGTGTCGCCGAGGATGACGGCCACCGGAAAGCCCGCAGCCCCACGGGCTGTGGGGCCACGCGAGCGGCTGCCAAAGACCTTTCCAACGAGGCACAGCTTTCCCTCCTGACTCTTCGGGCGTGGGAGCTGTTGCCAGAGCCACGGCCCTACCGGAAAATGCTTTGCAGGCTGGCGCGGCGGCGCCACGTGGGTGACGGTGTCGCCGAGGCTGACGGCCGCCAGAAAGCCCGCAGCCCCACGGGCTGTGGGGCCACGCGAGCGGCTGCCAAAGAGCTTTCCACGGAGGCACGGCTTTCCCTCCAGGCTCTTCGGGCGTGGGAGCTGTCGCCACAGCCGCGGCCCTACCGGAAAATGCTTTGCAGGCTGGCGTGGCGGCGCCACGTGGGCGCCGGTGTCGCCGAGGCTGACGGCCGCCGGAAAGCCCGCAGCCCCACGGGCTGTGGGGCCACGCGAGCGGCTGCCAAAGAGCTTTCTAACGAGGCACGGCTTTCCCTCCTGGCTCTTCGGGCGTGGGAGCTGTCGCCAGAGCCGCGGCCCTACCGGAAAATGCTTCGCAGGCTGGCGCGGCAGCGCCACGTGGTCGCCGGTGGTGTCGAGGCTGACGGCCGCCGGAAAGCCCGCAGCCCCACGGGCTGTGGGGCCACGCGAGCGGCTGCCAAAGAGCTTTCCAACGAGGCACGGCTTTCCCTCCTGGCTCTTCGGGCGTGGGAGCTGTCGCCAGAGCCGCGGCCCTACCGGAAAATACTTCGCAGGCTGGCGTGGCGGCGCCATGTGGTCGCAGGTGTCGCCGAGGCTGACGGCCGCCGGAAAGCCCGCAGCCCCACGGGCTGTGGGGCCACGTGAGCGGCTGCCAAAGAGCTTTCTAACGAGGCACGGCTTTCCCTCCTGGCTCTTCGGGCGTGGGAGCTGTCGCCAGAGCCGCGGCCCTACCGGAAAATGCTTCGCAGGCTGGCGCGGCGGCGCCACCTTGGCGCCGGTGTCGCCGAGGCTGACGGCCGCCAGAAAGCCCGCAGCCCCACGGGCTGTGGGGCCACGTGAGCGGCTGCCAAAGAGCTTTCTAACGAGGCACGGCTTTCCCTCCTGGCTCTTCGGGCGTGGAGCTGTCGCCAGAGCCGCGGCCCTACCGGAAAATGCTTCGCAGGCTGGCGCCGCGGCGCTACGTGGTCGCAGGTGTCGCCGAGGCTGACGGCCACCGGAAAGCCCGCAGCCCCACGGGCTGTGGGGCCACGCGAGCGGCTGCCAAAGACCTTTCCAACGAGGCACAGGTTTCCCTCCTGGCTCTTCGGGCGTGGGAGCTGTTGCCAGAGCCACGGCCCTACCGGAAAATGCTTTGCAGGCTGGCGCGGCGGCGCCACATGGGTGACGGTGTCGCCGAGGCTGACGGCCGCCGGAAAGCCCGCAGCCCCACGGGCTGTGGGGCCACGCGAGCGGCTGCCAAAGAGCTTTCCAAGGAGGCACAGCTTTCCCTCCTGGCTCTTCGGGCGTGGGAGCTATCGCCTGAGCCGCGGCCCTACCGGAAAATGCTTCGCAGGCTGGCGCGGCGGCGCCACGTGGGCGCCGGTGGCGCCGAGGCTGACGGCCGCCGGAAAGCCCGCAGCCCCACGGGCTGTGGGGCCACGCGAGCGGCTGCCAAAGAGCTTTCCAACGAGGCACGGCTTTCCCTCCAGGCTCTTCGGGCGTGGGAGCTGTCGCCAGAGCCGCGGCCCTACCGGAAAATGCTTCGCAGGCTGGTGACGCGGCGCTACGTGGTCGCAGGTGTCGCCGAGGCTGACGGCCGCCGGAAAGCCCGCAGCCCCACGGGCTGTGGGGCCACGCGAGCGGCTGCCAAAGAGCTTTCCAAGGAGGCACGGCTTTCCCTCCTGGCTCTTCGGGCGTGGGAGCTGTCGCCAGAGCCGTGGCCCTACCTGAAAATACTTCGCAGGCTGGCGCCGCGGCGCCATGTGGTCGCAGGTGTCGCCGAGGCTGACGGCCGCCGGAAAGCCCGCAGCCCCACGGGCTGTGGGGCCACGCGAGCAGCTGCCAAAGGGGTTTCCAACGAGGCACGGCTTTCCCTCCTGGCTCTTCGGGCGTGGGAGCTGTCGCCAGAGCCGCGGCCCTACCGGAAAATGCTTCGCAGGCTGGCGCCGCGGCGCTACGTGGTCGCAGGTGTCGCCGAGGCTGACGGCCACCGGAAAGCCCGCAGCCCCACGGGCTGTGGGGCCACGCGAGCGGCTGCCAAAGACCTTTCCAACGAGGCACAGCTTTCCCTCCTGGCTCTTCGGGCGTGGGAGCTGTTGTCAGAGCCACGGCCCTACCGGAAAATGCTTTGCAGGCTGGCGCGGCGGCGCCACTTGGGCGCTGGTGTCGCCGAGGCTGACGGCCTCCGGAAAGCCCGCAGACCCACGGGCTGTGGGGCCACGCGAGCGGCTGCCAAAGGGGTTTCCAACGAGGCACGGCTTTCCCTCCTGGCTCTTCGGGCGTGGGAGCTGTCGCCAGAGCCGCGGCCCTACCGGAAAATGCTTCGCAGTCTGGCGCGGCGGCACCACGTGGGCGCCGGTGTCGCCATCGCTGACGGCCGCCGGAAAGCCTGCAGCCCCACGGGCTGTGGGGCCACGCGAGCGGCTGCCAAAGAGGTTTCCTACGAGACACAGCTTTCCCTCCTGGCTCTTCGGGCGTGGGAGCTATCGCCTGAGCCGCGGCCCTACCGGAAAATGCTTCGCAGGCTGGCGCGTCGGCGCCACGTGGGCGCCGGTGGCACCGAGGCTGACGGCCGCCGGAAAGCCCGCAGCCCCACGGGCTGTGGGCCACGCGAGCGGCTGCCAAAGAGCTTTCCAACGAGGCACGGCTTTCCCTCCAGGCTCTTCGGGCGTGGGAGCTGTCGCCACAGCCGCGGCCCTACCGGAAAATGCTTTGCAGGCTGGCGCGGCGGCGCCACGTGGGCGCCGGTGTCGCCGAGGCTGACGGCCGCCGGAAAGCCCGCAGCCCCACGGGCTGTGGGGCCACGCGAGCGGCTGCCAAAGAGCTTTCTAACGAGGCACGGCTTTCCTCCTGGCTCTTCGGGCGTGGGAGCTGTCGCCAGAGCCGCGGCCCTAACGGAAAATGCTTCGCAGGCTGGCGCGGCAGCGCCACGTGGTCGCCGGTGGTGTCGAGGCTGACGGCCGCCGGAAAGCCCGCAGCCCCACGGGCTGTGGGGCCACGCGAGCGGCTGCAAAAGAGCTTTCCAACGAGGCACGGCTTTCCCTCCTGGCTCTTCGGGCATGGGAGCTGTCGCCAGAGCCGCGGCCCTACCGGAAAATGCTTCGCAGGCTGGTGACGCGGTGCTACGTGGTCGCAGGTGTCGCCGAGGCTGACGGCCGCCGGAAAGCCCGCAGCCCACGGGCTGTGGGGGGGCCACGCGAGCGGCTGCCAAAGAGCTTTCCAAGGAGGCACGGCTTTCCCTCCTGGCTCTTCGGGCGTGGGAGCTGTCGCCAGAGCCGTGGCCCTACCTGAAAATACTTC